>NC_088223.1:15915547-15963047 GCF_036934945.1 Oncorhynchus masou masou
GAATATTACTACTGCTACTACTACTACTGCTGCTACTGCTGCTGCAACAACTACTACTACTGCTACTAATGCTACTACTACTACTACTGCTCCTAATACTACTGCTACTACTACTACTTCTGATACTACTACTACTACTACTAATACTGCTGCTGCTACGAATATTGCTACTGCTACTACTACTACTGCTGCTACTGCTGCTGCAACAACTACTACTACTACTACTACTATTGCTAATATTATTACGACTACTGCTGCTAATACTACAACTTGTACTACTGCTGGTGATACTGCTACTACTACTGTCAGTACTACTACTACTGCTGATACTTTTATTGCTACTACTACTACTACTGCTGCTGCTGCTACTACTACTACTACTACTGCTGCTACTGCTACTACTACTGCCGCTGCTACTACTACTACTACTACTGCTACAACTACTTCTACTACAATTGCTACTAATGCTGCTACTACCACTACTACTACTACTACTACTACTACTACTACTACTACTACTACTACTACTAATACTACTGTTACTACTACTACTACCACCAATACTGGAGCTACTGCTACTACTACTACTACTACTGCTACTACTACTGCTGCTGCTACTACTACTACTACTATTACTGCTAGTGCTAATACTACTACTACTACTACTACTACTGCTGCTGCTACTGCTACTACTGCTACTTCTACTACTACAACTACAACTACTACTATTACTACTAATGCTGTTACTGCTACTGCTACTACTACTAGTAGTACTGCTACTACTACTACTACAGGTTTTGCTACTGCTAAATCTACTTCTGCTACTACTACTACTGCAACTACTACTACTACTACTACTACTGCTGCTGCTACTGATACTACTGCTACTTCTACTACTACAACTACTACTACTACTATTACTACTAATGCTGTTACTGTTACTGTTACTACCACTACTACTACTGCTACTACTACTACTACTGCTGGTGCTACTGCTAATTCTACTTCTGCTACTACTACTACTACTGCAACTACTACTTCTACTACTGCAAATACTACTGCTACTGCTTATACTACTGCTACTAATACTACTGCTACTAATACTACTGCTACTACTACTACTACTGCTACTTCTGCTAATACTAATAATACTTATATTACTACTATTACTGCTACTACTGATGCTTCTACTACTACTACTACTACTAATACTAATACTGCTATTACTACTGCTGCTACTTCTACTACTACTCCTACTTCTGCTACTACTGCTACTACTGCTTCTACTACTGCTGCTACTGCTACTAATTCTACTGCAACTATTAATGCTCCTGCTACTGCTAATAATACTGTCACAACTACTGCTACTTCTTCTATTACTGCTTCTGCTACTACTACTACTACTGCTACTGCTACTGCTACTACTACTGCTACTGCTGCTACTGCTACTACTTCTGCTGCTGCTACTACTACTACTACTACTACTACTACTGCTTCAACTATAACTACTAATGCTGCTACTGCTGCTGCTACTACTACTACTACTAATACTGATAGTTCTACGTCGGGTACTACTAATAATTCTTCTTCTGCTGCTACTACTTCTACTATTACTTCTACTACTGCTACTGCTTCTACTACTTCTACTATTACTTATACTACTGCTACTGCTAATACTACTGCTAATGCTACTGGTTATACTACTGCTACTACCACTATTGCTACTTCTGCTAATGCTACTGCTACTACTGCTTCTACTACTACTACAGCTGCTACATCTACTAGTACCACTGCTACTACTACTGCTACTTTTTCTTCTGCTGCTACTACTACTACTACTGCTGCTACTACTTTTACTACAGATGCTGCTACTGCTACTATTACTGCTACACATACTAATATTACTAGTACTACTGCTGGTGCTACTGCTAATTCTACTTCTGCTACTATTAGAGCTACTTCTGGTGCAACTGCTACTGCTACTACGGCTACTGCTACTACTGCTACTGCTAATACTATGGCCACAACTATTGCTTCTTCTGCTATTACTACTACTGCTGCTACTACTGCTACTACTACTGCTACTACTGCTACTACTACTACTACTGCTACTACTACTACTAGTACTACTACTGCAACTACTACTTCTACTACTGCTACTAAAAATACTAATAATTCTACTTCTGCTACTACTAATAATAATACTTATACTACTGCTACTGCTAATACTACTGCTAATTCTACTGGTTATACTACTGCTACTACCACTATTGCTACTTCTGCTAATGCTACTACTACTACTGCTGGTGCTACTACTACAGCTGCTACATCTACTACTACTACTGCTAATACTACTAGTAGTACTGCTGTTACTACTTTTACTACTGCTGGTGCTACTGCTAAATTTACTTTTGCTGCTTCTACAGCTACTTCTGGTGCAATTGCTACTGCTACTACTGCAACTTCTACTACTACAACTACTACTACTACTATTACTACTAATGCTGTTACTGCTACTGTTACTACTACTACTACTACTGCTACTACTACTACTACTGCTGGTGCTACTGCTAATTCTACTTCTGCTACTACTACTACTACTGCAACTACTACTTCTACTACTGCAAATACTACTGCTACTGCTAATACTACTGCTAATAATACTACTGCTACTTCTACTACTACTGCTACTTCTGCTAATACTAATACTACTTATATTACTACTATTACTGCTACTACTGCTACTACTACTGCTACTTTTTCTTCTGCTACTACTACTGCTACTGCTACTACTGCTGCTACTGCTACTACTGCTACTACTACTGATGCTACTGCTACTACTTCTGCTAATACTACTAGTACTACTGCTACTTCTGCTACTGTTACCTCTACGTCTGATTTTGCTACTACTGTCACTACTACTACTGCTACTGCTACTACTACTGCTACTGCTATTGCTACTACCGCTACTACAACTTTTACTACCACTGCTGCTTCTACTGCTACTGCTGATACCAATACTACTTATACTATTACTACTGCTGCTGCTACTACTACTACTGCTACTACTACTGCTACTACTGCTAATTCTACTTCTGCTACCTCTACTTCTGCTACTACTACTACCTCTACTACTGCTACTGCTATTGCTACTACTGCTACTACTGCTACTACTACTACTGCTACTTCTACTACTACTATTACTGCTGCTACTGCTACATATATTACTACTATTACTGCTACAACTGCTACTACTACTGATACTTTTTCTTCTGCTACTACTGCTGCTACTGCTACTACTGTTACTACTACTGCTGCTACTGCTACTTCTTCTGCTAATACTACTAGTACTACTGATACTTCTGCTACTATTACCTCTGCATCTGATTTTGCTACTACTGCCACTACTACTACTGCTACTGCTGCTACTACTGCTACTGCTATTGCTACTACCACTACTACTACTTTTACTACTACTGCTGCTTCCACTACTACTGCTGCTACCAATACTACTTCTACTATTACTACTGCTGCTGCTACTACTGCCTCTACTACTACTGCTACTGCTGCTACTACTGCTACTGCTATTGCTACTACCACTACTACAACTTTTACTACTACTGCTGCTACCAATACTACTTCTACTATTACTACTGCTGCTGCTACTACTACTACTGCTGCTACTACTACTGCTACTACTGCTACTGCTATTGCTACTACTGCTACTACTGCTACTACTACTTCTGCTACTTCTACTACTACTACTACTGCTACTTCTACTTCTGCTACTACTACTACCTCTACTACTGCTAGTGCTATTGCTACTATTGCTACTACTGCTACTACTACTACTGCTACTACTGCTACTGCTATTGCTACTACTGCTACTGCTACTTCTGCTACTTCTACTACTACTACTACTACTGCTACTTCTACTTCTGCTACCTCTACTTCTGCTACTACTACTACCTCTACTACTGCTAGTGCTATTGCTACTATTGCTACTACTGCTTCTGCTACTACTACGTCTGCTACTGCTACGGCTACTACTTGAAAGTTGTAGCTAACCTATTAACAATCACCCATATCAGCAAACTTATTTCATTTTACATTTCTCTAGTGGGGCCTTATAGGTTTTTTATTCAACAAAATGGCCACAATAAGGGTTGTTTTGGTCGGTGTCGATCATTTTCAGTTTATTGTCCCATCTCTAGTCCATGTGTTTGATGCCATTCCTTGTGCTCTGTTCCAGAAATGATTAGGAGCCATCCTCCTTTTTGCAGCCTCTACTGGTGTTTGTGTGTGTGCTCTCTCAGGTTAAGATGTCCTGTTGGCAGAGGTGTTCATACTGTTTAATTAGAGCTGAGCCAAATCTACAGCCAGGTGGGGGATGGGGAGGCATTCCACAATCAAATTAAATCACATTGTATATTTCACATTCGCCAAATACAACAGGTGTAGGCCTTACAGTGAAATGCTTACTTCACAAGCCTTTAAACCAACAATGCTTGAAGGAAAATAAGTGTTAAGTAAAAAATGGATGAGTAAAAAATAGAAAATAAAATGAATAAATAAATAATTAAACAACAGCAGTAAAATGACAATATCTGTTGGAATTGAGAGATATCGATACAGGGATCAATACAGTTCTACACCAAATAATGCTACAAAACAGCTTACCCAACCTTCTTCTGGCCACGTCGCACACTGATGATGTCACTATGTTTTGTGTGTGTCTCCAGGGTCGAGCTGGATCCATCTGTGTGGTGGGACCCAAGGGACAGAAGGTGAGAGCTACTCTTTTCTTAATGTAGCACTATTTAAATACAGTATGGTTACTTCCATTGTATGTACACTGTACTTTCCTATCTGTATGTATTGTAAACAAATGGTGTTAGTGACACTCAAATTCCAACTTTCATTTTCTGTTTCATGTCTATTTGGACTATTTGAACTTTAACCTTTAGTAACTTGTTTTCCCAGGGTACCTCTGGAAAAGTGGGGCCCGAGGGACTAGCAGGAGAACCGGGACACCCCGGACTTCCAGGACTTCCAGGAATTGGAAACCCAGGCCTACCAGTGAGTAGTGTCTGCCCTGGAATTCTGTCCTATCTATCTGTGCCATCCTCTGGTCAGGAGTCAGAGTGCTGTTTTAAGAACTCTCCTGCCTCCCAGTTGTCTGATGCTTTATGCACTGGGCAGGGTGGGACTGGGTTTGGCAGGCAATGGCCGGCTATATGGATGCAGATTTTGTGCCAAGAAGAATCTGTGTGTTACCTTTGACTAGAGCCTAAAAGCATCTGAAAGGTGAAATCGACAATTGAAACTTCACTTCAAATTCTTTAATACCATGATGTACACAGGAGAACACACACAGGGATTATAATGACAGAGTACTATAAACCCCTGGGTTTAGGAGGAGGTTCTAGAGAGTTCCTCCTTTGATTGTCAAGTAAGTCTGCTACTTGATTGGTTGATATAGAACGGTGGGTAGGCCGTATTCAAAATATAAATGGCGTTTGTACATAGACAGGAGAAGATTAATCATGTCTGGAAAATCTATTATAGAAACAAAGCAATCTTGCAGCTGTCTGACCATAGGCAGGTTAAACCATGGGATTTGTCGAATAAAATGAAAATACGTTTATAGCTGCTTGATAATCCTGGTTGCTTCCTCAGCCTGGTTATTAGTTGGTTGTCATAGGTCATAGGCATTAGTTACACAATTAATATAGGTCACTGACAATTATGGTTCAGCTTAAGAAAGCCTGTTTTCTGTCTGTCTGCCCGTTTGTCTTTGAATCTCTTGGCGAGCTGTGAATGAGTGGGTCACTCAGTGGCTTGTGTTTCTGAGAGAGAGAGAAAATCCTCTGCATTAGTTATTAGTAACTTTCACAACAATATCACTCTGTATGCAGAAGGGATCATGATATTAAGACAAATTTATAGATATAGAAAATGTATAAATCCACCTCTAACACATCTTAGTGAAGACACAGTACGTTACCCTTGGCTGAAACCAAAAAGCTTCTAGAGCAGAGCCTGTGTGTGAGTGCATCTGTTCTTGTTGGGCTCTGGTAGACAGAGAAAGTAAAAGACAGTTAGAGAGGGGGATAGATGCTCAGCTCTCTTTTTGTGTGTTTTGTTTTGTTCCTAGGGCACCCCAGGAGGACCACCTGGATTGAATGGAGAAAAGGTAAAAAATATCTGCGGTATTATTTTAAATCCAATTAAATTCTACTTCGAAACTTTGAAGGCTGCAATATATGAAGTATGCAGACTATATTGTTTGATAATAACACATCCCACAACAATGTACATTTCTAGAATGTTACAACTGTTGTTATGGTTACTATTTCTTGTTCCTCTCTTCCTGTCCCAGGGGGATTCTGGGACACCAGGGAAAGATGGAGAGCCAGGAGATCCTGTGAGTACAAGATGCGTTCAGAAAACTGTTTTGTTTTTTAGTCAGTTAGTAATGTTAGTCAGCTAGTCGTGTTAGTTATGCTAGTAATGTTAGTCATGTTAGTCAGTTAGTCATGTTAGCCATGTTAGTCATGTTAGCATCGTAAGTCAGTTAGTCATGTTAGTCATGTTAGCCATGTTAGTCATGTTAGTCAGTTAGTCATGTTAGCCATGTTAGTCAGTTAGTCATGTTAGCCATGTTAGTCATGTTAGCCATGTTAGTAATGTTAGTCAGTTAGTCATGTTAACCATGTTAGTAATGTTAATCAGTTAGTCATGTTAGCCATGTTAGTCATGTTAGTCATGCTAGTCAGTTAGTCAGTTAGTCATGTTAGTCAGTTAGTCATGTTAGCCATGTTAGTCATGTTAGCCATGTTAGTCAGTTAGTCATGTTAGCCATGTTAGTCAGTTAGTCATGTTTGTCATGTTAGTTAGTTAGTCATGTTAGTAATTTTGTCATGTTAGTCATGTTAGTCATGTTAGTCAGTTAGTCAAGTTAGTCAGTTGGTCAGTTCATCATGTTAGTCATTTTAGTCATGTTAGTCATTTAGCCATTTTAGTCAGTTAGTTATGTTAGTCTGTTAGTCATGTTAGTCATGTTAGCCATGTTAGTCATTTAGCCATGTTAGTCATGTTAGCCATGTTAGTCAGTTAGTCATGTTAGTCATGTTAGTCATGTTAGTCAGTTAGTCATGTTAGTCATGTTAGTCATGTTAGCCATGTTAGTCATGTTAGCCATGTTAGTCATGTTAGTCATGTTAGTCAGTTAGTCATGTTTGTCATGTTAGATAGTTAGTCATGTTAGTATTTTTGTCATGTTAGTCATGTTAGTCAGTTAGTCAGTTGGTCAGTTCGTCATGTTAGTCATTTTAGTCATGTTAGTCATTTAGCCATGTTAGTCATTTTAGTCATGTTAGTCATTTAGCCATGTTAGTCATGTTAGTCAGTTAGTTATGTTAGTCTGTTAGTCATGTTAGTCATTTAGCCATGTTAGTCATGTTAGTCATTTAGCCATGTTAGTCATGTTAGTCATTTAGCCATGTTAGTCATGTTAGTCATGTTAGTCATTTAGCCATGTTAGTCATGTTAGTCATGTTAGTCGTTTAGCCATGTTAGTCATGTTAGTCATATTAGTCAGTTAGCCATGTTAGTCACGTTAGTCATTTAGCCATGTTTGTCAGTTAGTCATGTTAGTCATGTTAGTCATGTTAGTCATTTAGTCATGTTAGTCAGTTAGTCAGTTAGTCATGTTAGTCAGTTGCTCAGTTAGTCAGTTGGTCAGTTAGTCAGTTGGTCAGTTAGTTAGTCAGTTAGTCAGTTGGTCATGTTAGTCAGTTAGTCAGTTAGTCAGTTGGTCAGTTAGTCATTTAGTCATGTTAGTCATGTTACTCAGTTAGTCATGTTAGTCAGTTGGTCATTTAGCCATGTTAGTCAGTTTGTCATGTTAGTCAGTTAGCCATGTTAGTCAGTTGGTCATGATAGTCCATTAGTCATGTCAATCAGATAGTCATGTTATTCAGCTAGTCATGTTTGTCAGTTAGTCATGTTAGTCACGTTAGTCATGTTAGTCATTTAGCCATGTTAGTCAGTTAGCCATGTTAGTCATTTAGCCATGTTAGTCATGTTAGTCATTTAGCCATGTTAGTCAGTTGGTCATGTTAGTCAGTTGGTCAGTTAGTCATGTTAGTCAGTTAGTCATGTTAGTCAGTTGGTCATTTAGCCATGTTAGTCAGTTGGGCATGTTAGTCAGTTGGTCATGATAGTCCATTAGTCATGTCAATCAGATAGTCCTGTTAGTCAGCTTGTCATGTTATCCAGCTAGTCATGCTAGTTATGTTAATAAGTTAGTAATGTTAGTCACGTTAGTCTGTTAGTTGTGTTACTCCATTAGTCATGTTAGCCAGTTCGTCATGTTAGCCAGTTAGTCATGTTAGTCAATTAGTCCTTTAGTCATGTTAGTCAGTCATGTTAGTCAGCGTGTAATTTGAAACCTAATCATAATGCTCTACTATAATGTATTGCTGTTGTGTTTTCAGGGTCCTAGGGGTCCTGGTGGCGGTAAAGGAGATAAGGTGACTTACCCTCAGTGTCCCAGCTTGAATTATCGTGATATTCTCTTTCTCTCTAAATATCTGTATATAATTTACTTGTCGGTGTGTGTATCTATACTTCTCTAGATATGTGGGTTTGTGTTTCAACATCTGTGACTGTTTGTGTTTCAACATCTGTGACTGTTTGTGTTTCAACATCTGTGACTGTTTGTGCTTCTACATCAGTGACTGTTTGTGTTTCAACATCTGTGACTGTTTGTGTTTCAACATCTGTGACTGTTTGTGTTTCAACATCTGTGACTGTTTGTGTTTCATCATCTGTGACTGTTTGTGCTTCAACATCTGTGACTGTTTGTGAGTCTACATCTGTGCGTTTTTGTTTTTACATCTGTGGGTTTGTGTTTCTACATATGTGACTGTTTGTGTTTCTACATCTGTGGGTTTGTGTTTCTACATCTGTGGGTTTGTTTTTATACATCTGTGGGTTTGTGTCCGTACATCTCTGACTCTCTTTTACTCTGTGTGTCTGTCTCACAGGGTGACCCGTGTGAGTTGTGTCCCGTCCTGTCTGAAGACCTGGGCAACACTGTAGCCCTCCAGGGGAAGACAGGGCCCAAAGGAGAGCCTGGGATAGGAGACCCTGGCCTCCCTGTGAGATATATAGCACCCCTAACTCTTAACCTTTGACCCTTTAAAGGTGCACTCTGCAAGATGTGCAAATAGTGATTTATGTTTAATATAGTCATCAAGGAATTCAGAAATGCTAATTTAAAGCTAGAAATATTTATTATCTCATCTTCTCTTCCTCACCTCTTCTCTCCTCCCTCCTCATCTCCTGTCTTCTGTTCATCAGGGTCTTCAAGGATCAGATGGGAAGGCGGGAGAGAAGGTACAGAGTTCCTTTATATCTCATGTTTCATTCATGTGCTTTGAGAATGGGATACATACAGCCTCTAACTCAACTGTGCACACACACGCACACGCACACACACTCGTATACTGTAGGTGCATACACACCAGTATACCAAGGGAGGCAGTTAGCCGAGCGGTTCAGAGCAGTGGGCCAGTAACCAAAAGGTTGCGGGTTTGAATCCCGAACCGACTAGGTGAAAAGGTGTTCTGAATAAGAAAGTCTGCTAAATTACTAAAATGCAAATGTACACACACACACACACACGTACAGTACCGTCAGAGAGTATTCTGACCCCTTGACTTTTTTCCACATTTTGTTACATTACAGCCTTACTCTAAAATTGATTAAATCGTTTTTTTTCCCTCCTCAATCTACACACAATACCCCATAATGACAAAGCAAAGACAGGTTTATAGAAATGTTTGCTAATTTGTTGAAAATAAAAAAGGGAAATATGACATTTACATAAGTATTCAGATCCTTTACTCAGTACTTTATTGACACCCCTCTGACAGAGATTACATCGTCGAGACTTTTTGGGTATGATGCTACAAGCTTGGCACACCTGTATTTGGGGAGTTTCTCCCATTCTTCTCTGCAGATCCTCTCAAGCTCTACCAGGATGGATGGGGAGCGTTGGAACAGGTCGTTGTCCTGTTGGAAGGGGAACCTTCGCCCCAGTCCGAGGCCCTGAGCGCTCTGGAGCAGAATTTCATCAAGGATCTCTCTGTACTTTCCTCCATTCATCTTTGCCTCGATCCTGACTGGTCTCCAAGTCTCTGCCGCTGAAAAACATCCCCACAGCAAGATGCTGCCACCACCATGCTTCACCATAGGGATTTTGCCAGGTTTCCTCCAGATGTGACACTTGGCATTCAGGCCAAACAGTTCAATCTTGGTTTCATCAGACCAAAGAGTCTTGTTTCTCATGGTCTGAGCGTCTTTAGGTGCCTTTTGGCAAACTCCAAATGGGCTGCCATGTGCCTTTTGCTGAGGAGTGGCTTCCGTATGGCCACTCTACCATAATGGCCTGATTGGTGGAGTTCTGCAGAGACCTGTCCTTCTGGAAGATTCTCCCATCTCCACAGAGGAACTCTGGAGCTCTATCAGAGTGACCATTTAGTTCTTGGTCACCTTCCTGACCAAGGCCCTTCTCCCCCGATTGCTCAGTTTTGCCACTGTGTTCTTGGGGATCTTCAATGCTGCAGACATGTTTTGACACACTTCCCCAGATCTGTGCCTCGACACAATCCTATCTCGCATCTCTACGGACATGGCTTGGTTTTTGCTCTGTTAACTGTGGGACTTTATGTAGACAGGTGTGTGACTTTCCAAATCATGTTCAATCAATTGAATTTACCACAGGTGGACTCAAATCAAGTTGTAGAAACATCTCAAGGATGATCAATGGAAACAGGATGCACCTGAGCTCAATTTCAAAGCTCATAGCGAAGGGTCTGAATACTAATGTAAATAAGGTATTTCTGTGTATTTATTTTATACATTTGCAAAAACTCCAACAAAAATTGTTTTCGCTTTGTCATTATGGGGTATTGTGTGTAGATTGCTGATGTTTTTTTAAAATCCATTTTCAAATAAAGCTGTAACGTAACAAAATGTGGGGAAAGTCAAGGGGTCTGAATATGTTCCGAAAGCACTGTGTATATAGACAAACAAGTGCTTTCAAGGTTCATAACACACACACACACACACACACACACACCATGCTGTGCCTGTAACCACATACTGTAATTGTTTAGCAGCCTTCCCCATCCCAAACCATAGATCATGTTGTGACATGACAGCTGTATTGTGGCCAGCGTCTCCTCTATGGCTGATTAACTGATCTGTTAGGGACAAAACATTAGACATAGTTGACTAACTGATATGTTACGGATACCACATTAGATATAGTTGAATAAATGATATGTTATGGACACCACATTAGGTATAGTTGAATAAAAAATGTGTTAGGGACACCACATTAGACAAAGTTGAGCAACAGATATGTTAAGGACACCACATTAGATATAGTTGAATAAATGATATGTTATGGACACCACATTAGGTATAGTTGAATAAAAAATGTGTTAGGGACACCACATTAGACAAAGTTGAGCAACAGATATGTTAAGGACACCACATTAGATATAGTTGTATAAATGATATGTTATGGACACCACATTAGGTATAGTTGAATAAAAAATGTGTTAGGGACACCACATTAGACAAAGTTGAGCAACAGATATGTTAAGGACACCACGTTAGATATAGTTGAATAAATTATATGTTAGGGACACCACCTTAGATATAGTTGAATAAATTATATGTTAGGGACACCACCTTAGATATAGTTGAATAAATGATCTGTTAGGGACACCACCTTAGATATATTTGAATAAATGATATGTTAGGGACACCACGTTAGATATAGTTGAATAACTGATCTGTTAGGGACACCACATTAGATATAGTTGAATAAATTATCTGTTAGGGACACCACATTAGATATAGTTGAATAACTGATCTGTTAGGGACACCACATTAGATTAACTGATCTGTTAGAGACATCACATTAGATATAGTTGATGAACTGATCCGTCAGGGACACCACATTAGAATAACGGATCTGTTAGGGACACCACATTAGATATAGTTGATTAACTGATCTGTTAGGGACACCACATTAGATTAACTGATCTGTTAGGGACCCCACGTTAGATATAGTTGACGAACTGATCTGTCAGGGACATCACATTAGAATAACTGATCTGTTATTGGCACCACATTAGATATAGTTGATTGTCTGCTCTGTTAGGGACACTACAATACATATAGTTGACAAACTGATCCTTCAGGGACACCACATTAGAATAACGGATCTGTTAGGGACACCACATTAGATTAACTGATCTGTTTGCACTCAACAGAAGACTAACTGATCGGTTTGGACACCACATTAGACAAACTGATCTGTTTGGACACCACATTATTCTAACTGATCTGTTTGGACACCACATTAGATGTAGTTGACTAACTGAACTGTTAGGGACACCACATTAGATATAGTTGACGAACTCATCCGTCAGGGACACCACATTAGAATAACTGATCTGTTAGGGACACCACATTAGAAATAGTTGATTATCTGATCTGTTATGGACACTACATTAGATATAGTTGACCAACTGATCTGTTAGGGACACCACATGAGATTAACTGATCTGTTTCAACACCGCATTAGATATATTTGACTGACTGAACTGTTAGGGACACCACATTTAACTAACGGATCTGTTTGGACTCAACAAAAGACTAACTGATCTGTTTGGACAACACATTACAGTGATCTGTTTGGACACCGCATTAGACTAACTGATCTGTTTGGACTCAACAGAAGAGTAACTGATCGCTTTGGACACCACATTAAACCCATCTGTTTGGACACCACCTTAGACTAACTGATCTGTTTGGACACCACATTAAAGTGATCTGTTTGGACATCACATTATACAATCTGATCTGTTTGGACACCACAATATACGAACTGATCTGTTTGGACACTACTTTAGACGATACACCTTAAAGGAAGCATGCCTATTAGTGGGTGTTATCACTAATCTGACTCACTGTTATGATGTGTGTCTGTGTGCTTGGCAGGGAGAGGTGGGATCGGATGGGGTCAAAGGGGAAAAGGGTGACGCATGTGCTGTGTGCCCCACCCTGGGTGAAATACCTGGTGCCAACATGGTTGCTATGAAACAAACTTTGACACTCAAAGGAGATAAAGGAGAACCTGGGCTGGGACAGAAGGGAGAACAGGTGAATGTGTGTTTTTTGGAAATGAATGTGTAAGTGTGTGTTCTGTTGTGTTGTCTTGTGTGTGTCACGGGAGGTTGGTGGCACCTTAATTGTGGAGTTCCGGGCCTTGTGGTAATGGCTGGATGGAATAGGTGGAATGGCTTCCATTACATCAAACACATAGTTTCCATTTGTTTGATGCCATTCCTTCTGCTCCTTTCCCACCATTATTATGACCCGTCCTCCCCTCAGCAGCCTCCTGTGGTGTGTGTGTGTGTGTTTGTTTGTACCTGTGTTGTTCCTGTTTCTGTGTATCTCACCCAGAAGTAACTCGGGACTGCTTTACAGGGGGAGGCTGGACTCGTTGGCCTGGCAGGGCTAGGAGGGGAAAAGGTGTGTACTGCGTAAGGTTCCAAGTAGGACACAGGAGTTTTGACATAGTGCAGAGACTGATGGAATAAATGTGTTTATGTATCTCACCCATTAAATTTAGTTCAAAAGCAATTTGTACAGTTCTGTTGACATTACAGTTTATCTTGTTTCCAGGGTAACGCTGGTGGCAAAGGAGCTGACGGTAAAACGGTGAGTGTAGACTACCATTAAGAGTGATTTCACTAGACTCTTTTCAGTGACTGATACTTTATATTCATACTTTATATTCATAGTTGTCACCCGTTATGATAAAATATTTCTCAGAAATTACTGATGCAGAAATGATTTCAGTTGGCGGTTGCGATGCTCTTTGGAGATGAAGTGATGACATGTACTGTAACTATTTATCTGATAGGGCAAAACTGGACCCAGAGGACCTAGTGGCAAGGATGGACTAAAGGGGATAAAGGTGAGAGATGGAGATAACAGACACTACATCCATCCATCATATTGTGTTATGTTGGGTTAGAGTATGTTAGAGTGTGTTAGAGTGTTAGTGTGTTAGTGTGTTAGAGTGTTAGTGTGTTAGTGTGTTAGTGTGTTAGAGTGTGTAAAGTTGTGTAGTGTTATGTTGTGTTGTGTTATATGTTGTGTTATGTGTTGTGTTAGGTTGTTGTGTAATGTGTTGTGTTGTGTTAGAGTGTGTTATGTTGTGTTGTGTTATATTGTGTAATTTGATTATTTTGACAGGGGGATGCAGGGATTCCTGGTCTGGGAACTCCAGGTCCTAAGGGCGAGAAGGTGAAGTGTGTGTGCGTGCATGTCTACACATGAACGTATGGCTATCCATGTGTCCACACAGGTGTGTAGGAGAGTTTTGCCACCCGTCCTAACCCAGTGTGTCTCCCGTCTACCCCAGGGTGCGTCGTGTGAGGTGTGCCAGTCTTCTCCCTCAGAGGTGGGCAGTGAGACGTCCATTGTCAAGGTGCTAGCAGGGACCCCAGGTGACCCTGGCCTTCCAGGGCCTCCCGGGCTTCCAGGAGTGGGCGCCGATGGCAAACAGGTGAGACCACTCTACCTGACAGGAAAAGAGTTGCAACAGGCTTCTCTACTTACTTCGTTATCCAGGTTTGTCATAAGTTTGACGATGCTTGTTTAAACATGACCAAGCCAACAACATACACATGCCTCTGTCAAGCCTACCAAAACACCAACCTGAATGTAGTTTAGTGTATACAGTGGTTCCTCCTTTAAAAGTTGCATCATATTGCACCTTGCGTGCTGCCGCAGAATTCTGTTGCACGTCATTTAATTCTCAGCCATTTTTTCCTGTTACTGCAAGTTATTGCTAGTATAACCACCAAAGGACAACTTTGAGAAGCATTTGATAGTATTCCGTATTGACATTGCCTGAGAATTGAAAACCTTTTTTGTGATAACATAGTATATGGGATTGATTTTAAGAAATTTGGCTTAATTAATTAGATTAATATTATGGTGTTTCTATTCAAAGAAAAACGAAACCCTCAGGGGTTCCGTTAGGATCGAATGGAAAATATGGCGATGTGCAACGTGACAGTCGGAAGTAGGCTACAAGATTGGAGGATTCTAAATTGTTTGCCTTCATTAGACAACTTTGTTCCAATATTTCTGTAAGTCAGGGATATTTATTCCAATAGTAATTCCCTTAGTAATTCGTTACAATGGCGCCGGAGGAGATGGCCGCCGTTGTACGGTCTCCTAACCAATTGTGCTATTATGCGGGGGGGTTTTCGCGATATTTGTAAATTATTTTGTACATAATGTTTCTGCAACTGTATCTTACAGAAGAAAATAGCTTCTGGATATCAGGACAGCGATCACTCACCTCGGATTAGACAAAGATTTCTTCAACAACAACAAGCAGGACTCACACGATATTCTCCAAACACCCCACAGGGCAGACATCCCAATTATTTGCAAAAGGAAGCGACGCAGAGGACGAAGAGCCGGATGCCTCGTCCAGACCCGCAGAAGGCAACTAGGAAAGCTGCCGTTACCGTCAATATTACTCGCCGACGTGCAATCATTGGACAATAAACTAGACGAGGTAAGATCACGAATATCCTACCAACGGGACATCAAAAACTGTGATATCCTATGCTTCATGGAATCATGGCTGAATGATGACATGGATATTCAGCAAGCGGGATACACGCTGCACCGGCAGGATAGAACAGCACACTCCGGTAAGACGAGGTGGGGCGGTCTGTGCATATTTGTAAACAACAGCTGGTGCACGAAATCTAATGAAGTCTCTAGATTGTGATAAACTGCAGGCCACACTACTTGCCTAGAGAGTTCTCAGCTATACTTTTCGTGGCTGTTTATTTACCACCACAGAGAGATGCTGGCACTAAGACAACACTCAGCCAGCTGTATAAGGAAATAAGCAAACAGTAAACCACTCAGCCAGATGTGGCGCTCCTAGTGGCCGGAGACTTTAATGCAGGGTAATTTAAATCAGTTCCACCAAATCTCTATCAACGTGATACATGTGCTACCAGAGGGGAAAAAATTCTCGATCACCTGTACTCCACACACAGAGACATGTACAAAGCTCTCCCTTGCCCTCCATTTGGTAAATCCGACCACAACTCTATCCTCCTGATTCCTGCTTACAAGCAAAAATTAAAGCAGGAAGCACCAGTGACTCGGTCTATAAAAAAATGATCAGATGAAGCAGATGCTAAACTACAGGACTGCTTTGCTATCACAGACTGGAAAATGTTCCGGGATTCTTCCGATGACATTGAGGAATACACCTCATCAGTCACTGGCTTTATCAATAAGTGCATTGAGGATGTCGTGACTGTACGTACATACCCCAACCAGAAGCCATGGATTACAGGCAACATTTGCACAGAGCTAAAGGGTAGAGCTGCCGCTTTCAAGGTGCGGGACTCTTAACACGGAAGCTTACAAGAAATCCCGCTATGCCCTGCGACGAACCATCAAACAGGCAAAGAGTCAATACATGGCTAAGATTGAATCATACTACACCAGCTCCGACACTCGTCGGATGTGGCAGGACTTGCAAACTATTACAGACTACAAAGGGAAGCACAGCCGCAAGCTGCCCAGTGAGACGAGCCTACCAAACAAGCTAAACCACTTCTATGCTCACTTCGAGGCAAGCAACACTGAGGCATGCATGAGAGCATCAGCTGTTCTGGACAACTGTGTGATCACGCTCTCCGTAGCCGACGTGAGTAAGACCTTTAAACAGGTCAACATACACAAGGCTGCGTGGCCAGACGGATTACCAGGACGTGTGCTCCAGGCATTTGCTGACCAACTGGCAGGTGTCTTCACTGACATTTTCAACATGTCCCTGATTGAGTCTGTAATACCAACAAGCTTCAAGCAGACCACCATAGTCCCTGTGCCCAAAACACAAAGGCAACCTGCCTTAATGACTACAGACCCGTAGCACTCACATCCGTAGCCATGAAGTGCTTTGAAAGGCTGGTAATGGCTCACATCAACACCATTATCTCAGAAACCCTAGACCCACTCCAATTTGCATACCGCCCAAACAGATCCACAGATGATACAATCTCTATTGCACTCCACACTGCCCTTTCCCACCTGGACAAAAGGAACACCTTTGTGAGAATGCTATTCATTGACTACAGCTCAGCGTTCAACACCATAGTACCCTCTAAGCTCATCACCAAGCTAAGGATCCTGGGACTAAACACCTCCCTCTGCAACTGGATCCTGGACTTCCTGACAGGCCGCCCCCGGGTGGTGAGGGTAGGTAGCAACACATCTGCCACGCTGATCCTCAACACTGGAGCTCCCCAGGGGTACATGCTTAGTCCCCTCCTGTACTCCCTGTTCACCCACGACTGCATGGTCAGGCACAACTCGAACACCATCATTAATTACAACTCAACAGTGGTAGGCCTGATCACCGACAACAACGAGACAGCCTATAGGGAGGGGGTCAGAGACCTGGACGGGTGGTGCCAGAATAACAACCTATCCCTCAACGTAACCAAGACTAAGGAGATGATTGTTGACTACAGGAAAAGGAGCACCGTCCCCATTCTCATCGACGGGGCTGTAGTGGAGCAGGTTGAGAGCTTCAAATTCCTTGGTGTCCACATCAACAACAAACTAGATTGGTCCAAACACACCAAGACAGTCGTGAACAGGGCACAACAAAGCCTATTCCTCGTCAGGAAACTAAAAAGATTTGGCATGGGTCCTGATATCCTCAAAAGGTTCTACAGCTGCAACATCGAGAGCATCCCTCGGCCTCCGACCGCAAGGCACTTCAGAGCGTAGAGTGTACGGCCCAGTACATCACTGGGGCAAAGCTGCCTGCCATCCAGGACCTCTACACCAGGCGGTGTCAGAGGAAGGCCCTAAAAATTGTCATAAACCCACAGCCACCCCAGTCATAGACTTTTCCCTCTACTACCGCATGGCAAGTAGGCACTCCGCATACCGCAGTGCCAAGTCTCAACAGGGTTCTCACAGTTCTCATTTAGCTTCACAGTCGGCATTTGTTTATTGTTTTTGTATTCAGTGTTCAGTACTTTCCTTAATTAAATATCAAGATGAACACAAACCATGCCGCATTTTGGTCCGCCTTTGCTTCAACAGAAGTAAACCGTGACATCCATTCCAAGCATCGAAAGGAGTTGGAGGCGAAGGAAAAACAAATAAGTGCTACCAAATATAACAATATGCATTTCATAAATATTCAAAAAAGGTGTGTACATAAAACGTATTAAACGTCTGTAAAAACCACAATGAGGACATCGACCTACCAAGCCAGCTTTTCATAAACCATCGGGTAAAAGAGTAATCTGAAATAGGGGCATAATTTATGTTCAAATTTACAACAAAATGTACATTTCATCATTAAGACCTTTTGGAAATAATGTCTGGAAGGTGAAAATCCTAAAACATTCTCTTTTACTCAGAGTATTATTGATATCACCTCCCCTGTCTGATATCTTAACTTTCTCTACGCCACAAAATCTGAAGGTAGAAATGTCATGTTTTTGTTAATTAATTAAAATGTACTGCGACTGGATAATCCCTGTCGTTTCTCCTAATTAAACGTTTATGTTCAATGATTCTCTGTTTGAGAGAACAAGAGGTTTACCTACATAGCACAGCCCACATGGACATTTAATAATGTAGATAACACGGGTGGTGGAACACGTAATAATGTAATATATTTGGAACCGTTTTCCTGTGTGTGGGTGGCAGAAATATTCACCTACATCATATTGTTGCACTGTGCGCAACCTCTGCATTTATAGATACCATTTGGAAGAGGGGTAAAAGAGCCTGGCTTATTTTCTTTTGTGGTTGGCAGTTGGCATGGAACAATTTATTGCGTAAATAGAACATACCAGTGTTTCTTGACCGCATCTCACACTTTTCATGAGTTCAAAGTATACTGTATGTAGTTGTGAACATTATGAAGTGTTCCTTAGCTTTAGCGGGTCGTTTCTGTAGCAGTTCATCTCGTGTTTTCCACAATGCAAAATTAAGAGCTTCATCCACACATTGTGGAGAATAGCTTTTTAGAAACCCATTGCGCATCTCCTCTGCTTTTTCTAGATAGTCCTGAAAATGATTTGTTGCAAGTTGGGGGGGGGATTCCCACCTAGCTATTAGACAATTCTTTAGTAAAGGTTGAATTGTCTATTGTTCAGCTAATAGCTCATCCTGCTAGCTTGTGAAAAAATAATAATACTACTTTTTCCCCTTTCCACGTTAGACTCAAAGTGTTTTTAGCCACAATCGGCCCTAACCCCAATGAATAAATTTGGGCACAGTCGATAACGTGCTGGACTTCGGGGCTAGAATGTTGAGGGTTTGAAACCTGCTCCCTGCTTTCTATAATGAATGTGTTTGATACACCTGGTATTGGATATGGCTGAAAAAAACGTGCTACATTGCGATTTTAGTAAATTTACTTTATGACAAAAGAATATGCACAATCTTTTGTCTCTACATTAACTAACATATTCCTCTCAATCGTACATTTTTAGCTTGACTCGTTATGATGTTATAACTACATACATTTGCTTCCCCGTAATGTTTTGACAGACATCTTTGCTGAAGTCACCAGGCACATCAATTTCGTCATTGGAACCACTCAATATGATTGGTCAAATAAAAACCTTGGGACCCAAATACATAATGAGTGCTCTAACTCCCGCTTGTGGTGGTCTGGAGCAATGAAGCTGGGACGCTGGGTACCTCTAAGGCTCGCAGTGTAAGCTCAAAACTTTTAAAGGAGGAACCACTGTACCTGCATCTTCAGTATTGGAACAGCCAGTTTATGACATACAGTTGAAGTCGGAAGTTTACATACACCTTAGCCAAATACATTTAAACTCAGTTTTTCACAATTCCTGACATTTAATTCTAGTAAAAATTCCCTGTCTTAGATCAGTTAGGATCACCACTTTATTTGAAGAATGTGAAATGTCAGAATAATAGTAGAGAGAATGATTTATTTCATATTTTATTTCTTTCATCACATTCCCAGAGGGTCAGAAGTTTACATACACTCAATTAGTATTTGGTAGCATTGCCTTTAAATTGTTTAACTTGGGTCACACGTTTTGGGTAGCCTTCTACAAGCTCATTGGTTATTACTGCATTGTCGGAACTAGAAGCAGAAGCATTTCGCTACTCTCGCATTAACATCTGCTAACCATGTGTGTTTGACAAGTAAAATTTGATTTGATTTGCGCTCAAGCTTTAACTTTCTGACTGATGTCTTGAGATGTTGCTTCAATATATCGACATCCCTCCTGCTGCAAACACTCCCACAACATGATGCTGCCACCCCCGTGCTTCACCGATGGGATGATGTTCTTCAGCTTGCAAGCCTCCCCCTTTCTCCTCCAAACATAATGATGGTCATTATGGCCAAACAGTTCTATTTTTTTTCATCAGACCATAGGACATTTCTCCAAAAAGTACGATCTTTGTCCCCATGTGCAGTTGCAAACCGTAGTCTGGCTTTTTTATGGCGGTTTTAGAGCGGTGGCTTCTTCCTTGCTGAGCGGCCTTTCAGGTTATGTCGATATAGGACTCGTTTTACTGTGGATATAGATACTGTTGTACCTGTTTCCTCCAGCATCTTCACAAGGTCCTTTGCTGTTGTTCTGGGATTGACTTTTCACACCAAACTACGTTCATCTCTAGGAGACAGAATGTGTCTCCTTTCTGAGCGGTATGACAGCTGTGTGGTTATACTTGCGTACTATTGTTTGTACAGTTGAACGTGGTACCTTCAGGCGTTTGGAAATTGCTCCCATGGATAAACCAGACTTGTGGAGGTCTACACTTTTTTCTCTGTGGTCTTGGCTGATTTCTTTTGTTTTTCCCATGATGTCAAGCAAAGAGGCACTGAGTTTCGTGGTAGGCCTTGAAATACATCCACAGGTACACTTCCAATTGACTCAAATGTTGTCAATTAGACTATCAGAAACTTCTAAAGCTATGACATAATTTTCTGGAGTTTTCCAAGCGTTTTAAAGGCAGTCAACTTAGTGTATGTAAACTTCTAATGCACTGGAATTGTGACACAGTGAAATATAAAATAAATAATCTGTCCGTAAACTATTGTTGGAAAAAATACTTGTGTCATGCACAAAGTAGATGTCCTAACTGACTTGCAAAAACTATAGTTTGTTAACAAGAAATTTGTGGAGTGGTTGAATAATGAGTTTGAATGACTCCAACTGAAGTGTTTGTAAACTTCTGACTTCAACTGTATACAGGTAATCCCCCACCTAACACAGAATATGCCAAAGTGATCTCTACATCTCATTTATATAAACTACTGTTTCACACTGCTTAATTACGTAGTGTATGCCTCAGTGGTTAGCACTTTGTCAGGGCTTTATATCTGAATAGGTAGAGGCTTGAACATGTGTGTGGGTGTGGGCGTGGGTGTACCATTATAGGTGGGTATCACTCTCACTCTTTTTCTGCCTTCTCCTGTCTCTTTACACAGGGTGTGCCAGGTCTTGATGGTCTAAGGGGAGAGAAGGTCAGTTCTTTATGTCAGGTTGCTCTTTATAAAAGTCTCTGAATAGCAAAAACCTTTTACTGCAGTGGGTTAAATCAGGGTCACACATAGTGTTTCTTGGTAGTCATAAACAAAACTACTTTCAAACACTCTGGTATCACAAACCCAGAATTAACTTATTACTGGGTTTAGGTACTTGTTTAATTCAGACTAATAATAATTTGATGAAGCTTTGTGCATTGTAATCAGTAACCTTGAATTATTGTCCTGGACTGTTGTTAAATCAATCTTCATTTATGAATGTTTAAGTACGAGTCACAGACCAGATCCATGTTTTTGATTACAATGCATTGTTTTTAATGACAACATCATGTGTCTCTGTTGCTAGGGAGACCAGGGTGAGCAAGGAGACCAAGGATTGGCCGGAACCCATGGAACCCCGGGCCTGCCTGGAGAGCCTGGTCGGGATGGAGTAACTGGACTGAAAGGAGAGAAGGTATGGAACACCCAACCAACCAAACTATCAATGAGTCAGTCAGTCTGACTGTCTGGCTGTCTAGCTGGACTGGCTGGCCCTCTGTCTGGTTGGCCCTCTGTCTGCTTGTTCATCGAAGGATTAAAAGTTAATTGCGTGATTAACTCAATCAAGTAATTATTAACTCATTAACCTGGGGCACCATGGGAAAATTTGTTTTTATTGAGTTTCTATTTCCCAGATTAACTCAAAGAATATCAGAATATCGATTTTACAACAACCACTAATTAACCAGTTACCTCTACAATCTCGTTCTGAATGTCGTATAGTCCGTGAATCTGCACGGACCCGGGTCTCACCAATGAGTTCGTACCACACCCATCTTAGTTGAATATTTATTTACTAAAAAGCTCAAATGATGATAAAAGATACACATAGACAAAACACATTATAGGCTATTGATTAGAACTTAGCATAACGGGCCAACACACTATGACGCGTGTTACCCAAAATGGGGATTTCAAAGAGAGAGAGGAAAAAGAAAGTACACGAGAGAAATATACATTTGGGTGAATTTGTCAGCTATGCTATTCTAACCCTAGCCTTGCCCCAAACTGCCGCTCTTATTGGTCAGAATATAATGATGTAATTATGTGGGGTAGACCTCCGACCTCCGGTTCAGGGGACCGTTCAGCTGCTCGATGACACACTTCTGCGCACTTCTCTGATCGTCCTCCCGATGTCAGTGTCCTTTTGGCTTAGGAGTCTGTTCTCTTACCCTTGCTATGGAAGGGGTATTCTGAGGACAGACAGCTCTGTAGCTCAGAGCTCACAGCATAGGAATGAAACCTTTTAGATACCACGATTCGCTGGGATTGGATGCTAAGGGGGTTGAATTCAACCGCTTAGACACAGCTACTCATCTGTAGCTTGGGTAGAAAAGGATTTCTTTGTCTTAAAACTTGTGTTGTATTCTGGGTTTGTTTACTTTTTAGACCTTGGCTGCAGCTTGGGTCACGTAGTCTTCTCTGTAAATTCTATACTCACAGGTTGGGTCAGAAGTGGGAGTAACCGCCTTTAGGGCAATTCTCTGGGCATACCAAGTTAATGAGGCAAGGTCTAGATTTGATTCAAATCCAATTTTAGACAACTAACTTACCATTTCATCTTTACCAAAACATTCCCTTTGATTTGGACATGTTCCACACAACGTACAATGTATAAACATCAAACATATACTAGGAAAACTCTTCATGTTGCAATGTTTTCGTAATAACGTCATCTATTAACCTTTAATAACAAAACAAAAATGACATACATTTTCATATTCCATCTATCGTCATGACCACCATTGTGGCTGATGCAAACCATTTTTCCAAAGTCCCTTTATTTCATGTTTAATGTTCTGAGTCCGGTTCACCATAGTAACAGGACAAAGGAATTTTTCTGTGGTCTGTGGCTAATCAATCCTCAGGTTGTTTTTTGTCTAAATAATCAATAATAATCAATAATACTTCAACCGGACAATAGCGTTGTCAATATAAAGGAAAAACAACGAAAGGCGCACTCTCGGTCGCGCGCACCATACAGGTCTGGGATTTCCCACTGTTCACTTACTCAAAGTGGTCATTCTCCCTCATTTTTGAGAATAAAAGCCTGAAACAATGTCTAAAGACTGTTCACGTCTAGTGGAAGCCATAGAGAATGCAATCTGGGTCATATCCCTTTATATGGTGGATAGGCTTTCAATAATGGCACTTCCTGGATGGATGTTCCTCTGGTTTTCGCAGGCCATGTCAGTTCTTTTATACTCACAGACATTATTGTAACAGTTTTGGAAACGTTAGAGTGTTTTCTATCCAAATGTACCAATTATATGTATATCCTAGCTTCTGGGCCTGAGTAACCGGCAGTTTACTTTGGGCATGCTTTTCATCCAGGTGTGAAAATACTGCCCCCTTTCCCAAACAGGTTTTAACATTAGGACTCTGATGACCTGGTAAAATAAAACCCTTCATTGTTGGCCCAAGCTATCATCTAGTGGGTTCTCTGATAACCTCCCTCTCGGAAGACACTAAAAGATAACGTTTACCTCCCTAGACTCAATCAACTTGAGCAGTGCACCCTCCCCTCACTTTGTGCTCTCCTCACAGTTTAGGGGCAGTGCGCTCTCTCTCTTTCTGTCTTTTCTGAATCATAATTAAAACATTTTATAAGCTATCCAACCCAAATTTAGAATGACAGTCCTTAGTGGTTCACGTTGGTTCTATCACTCGTATTCGAGACCCTCAACTTAACACACACAGACACTGTTAGAATGTACATTTACAAGCAAGGAAAATATATAAACAGTGTGTACTACTTATATTATCAATATCAACCTTTCTCATTACGGCCCCTGTTTATCCCTGTCTTAATGTCGCATGTGACATGGTAATGACAGATCCGTATCTCAATGCATTCTTAGTCTAAATTACTACACATTTTGCAGTGTGCAGACCTCCACAAACAACCTGATACCCCAAATAAACATTTACGAGCACGGTTGACCACCCCCCCTTCACTCCCGGCACGCATCCTTCTTCATGTTTTTCTTCAGATAGCGTTACAGTTCATCTTCCCGACGACACATAGTATGTAACTCATGCCTTTCACAGTTGATGGCCCATGATAGTGTCCCGATTTCAATATCCGTGATATTAATCAGACTTCCCCAAGCACACAAATCTCTCACCTGAGCCGCCACCACTATTCTGTACAGTCCATTCTGTCTGGTCCATTTTCCCACCAGTACACCAGCAGCATGAGAGAAGTTTGGACGTGATTTCTCTCCATGCTCACTCCGCATGTACGGTCTCAGGACTCATGCCACACTCCTGCTGCTCATACACAGGTTGCTGGCTCGGAATCAGATCACAGGGTGGAGTGGTGAAAGACAAGGTCGTAGTGAATGCCTTTGTCACTATTTCTTCAGCCAGTTAGGGGGGGGGGGGTTAGGTTCACTCTGTTCCTGGTCAATTCATCCCTTCCTTTCATCAAGACACAATCTGTGGTCACCTTTGCCATAACTCGAGAGAGGACAGAGCAAAACAACAGTTAAGAAATGTCTGATTCTGGAAATCCAGACCAACTATTCACAGTATGACAAACTATTACATTCCTAATTTCCTTAATACCAAAATCTCAAAGACAATTGTCCAAGAGCATAACAACACAGTGTTGAAACCATTTTCCAATGGTTATTTTCCACCTTATCATGCTGGTGTCGTGTCGTTGACTGTCATTAAATGTGAAGACTGTATATTATCAAATTAATTCTCTGTGTAATTTAATTATGCAATTAAACTAATCATGAAGCATTAACTATGAAGTCGTTGCACCATAGGAACATTTTGTTTATAGTGTCAATTTCCCGAATATAACTCTTCAGAAATGTTCATATTTTATCAAAACAGTCGCTTATTAATGCATTTTATTACCTCATCAGTCTCTGAACGTCGCAAACCCTTAGATATTTGCACAAACCCTAGCCTAGATCCTGAGTAAGCTTTAAACAAATTGGTTTAAATATTTATTAAATAACTAACTAATCAAATCACAGAATGGCATAAACACACACACAATAGGTCATACATTGGTTACAATCATGATAGGAAAGTCCCTAGTGGGCTAAGCTGATATGACGGCTTGGTAGACAAAGGAAAGGGGTGGGGCCGTTCAAGATCGGGAAACTCAAGAGTGGATTCACTGCATACAGTTGAAGTCGGAAGTTTACATACACTTAGGATAGAGTCATTAAAACTAATTTTTCAACCACGCCACAAATTTCTTGTTAACAAACTATAGTTTTGGCAAATCGGTTAGGACATCTACTTTGTGCATGGCACAAGTAATTTTTCCAACAATAATTTACAGGCAGATTATGTAACTTACAATTCACTGTGTCACAATTCCAGTGGGTCAGTTGACTGCATTTTAACAGCATGGACAATTCCAGAAAATGATGTCATGGCTTTAGAAGCTTCTGATAGGCTAATTGACATCATTTGAGTTCCTATTTCGCAACAAAGCCTCCTTCACTCACGCTGCCAAACATACCCTCATAAAACTGACTATCCTACCAATTCTCGAATTCGGCGATGTCATTTACAAAATAGCCTCCAACACTCTACTCAGCAACTTGGATGCTGTCTATCACAGTGCCATCCGTTTTGTCACCAAAGCCCCATATACCACCCACCACTGCGACCTGTATGCTCTAGTCGGGTCATTTATAAGTCTATGCTAGGTAAAGCACCTCCTTATCTCAATTCACTGGTCACGATAACAACACCCACCCATAGCAGGTGCTCCAGCAGGTATTTCTCACTGGTCATCCCCAAAGCCAACACCACCTTTGGCCGCCTTTCCTTTCGGTTCTCTGCTGCCAATGACTGGAACGAATTGCAAAAAATCGCTGAAGCTGGAGACTTATATTTCCCTCACTAACTTTAAACGTCAGCTATCTGAGCAGCTAACCGTTCGCTGCAGCTGTACATAGCCCATATGTAAATAGCCAATTCAATCTACCTCATCCCCATATTGTTTTTATTTACTTTTCTGCTCTTTGCACACCAGTATTTCTACTTGCACATCATCATCTGCACATCTATCACGCAAGTGTTAATTTGCTAAATTGTAATTACTTCGCTACTATGGCCTATTTATTTATTGCCTTACCTCCTCACACCATTTGCACACACTGTATATAGACTTTCTTTTTTTCTATTCTGTTATTGACTGTACGCTTCTTTATTCCATGTGTAACTCTGTGTTGTTGTTTGTGTTGCACTGCTTTGCTTTATCTGTCACACCCTGACCATAGTTTATTTGTATGTTTCTATGTTTTGGTTGGTCAGGGTGTGATCTGAGTGGGCATTCTATGTTGGATGTCTTGTTTGTCTATTTCTATGTCTGGCCTGATATGGTTCTCAGAGGCAGGTGTTAGTCATTGTCTCTGATTAGGAACCATATTTAGGTAGCCTGGGTTTCACTGTGTGTTTGTGGGTGATTGTTCCTGTCGCTGTGTTTGTGGCACCAGATAGGACTGTTTTGGTTTTTGCACGTTTCTTGTTTTGTAGTGTTTGTGTTTTAGTTGTTTTATTAAAACATGAATCTCAATAGCCATGCCTCATTTTGGTCCGACTCTCCTTCTCACCAAGAAAGCCGTTACATTATCTTGGCCAGGTCGCAGTTGTAAATGAGAAATTGTTCTCAACTAGCCTACCTGGTTAAATAAAGGTGAAATAAAAAAAATGGAGGTGTACCTGTGGATGCATTTCAAGGCCTTTCTTCAAACTCAGTGCTCCTTTGTTTGACATCATGGGACAATCAAAAGAAATCATCCCAGACCTCAGAAAAAATTATAGACCTCCACAAGTCTGGTTCATCCTTGGGAGCAATTTTCAAACACCGCAAGTATAAACACCATGGGACCAGGCAGCCGTCACACCGCTCAGGAAGACGACACGTTCTATCTCCTAGAGATGAACGTACTTTGGTGCGACAAGTGCAAATCAATCTCAGCAAAGGACCTTGTGAAGATGCTGGAGGAAACAGGTACAAAAGTATCTATATCCACAGTGAAACGTGTCCTATATGGACATAACCTGAAAAGCCGCTTAGCAAGGAAAAAGCCACTGCTCCAAAACCACCATAAAAAAGCCATACCGTTTGCAACTGCACATGGGGACAAAGATCATACTTTTTGGAGAAATGTCCTCTGGTCTGATGAAACAAAAATATAACTGTTTGGCCAAAATGACCATTGTTATGTTTGGAGGAAAAAGGGGGAGGCTTGCAATTTTTTATTTTTTTTTATTTTTTATTATCCACTGGGAATGTGATGAAAGAAATAAAATTTGGAATACATCATTCTCTCTACTATTATTCTGACATTTCACATTCTTCAAATGAAGTGGTGATCCTAACTGACTTAAGACAGGGAATTTTTACTACGATTAAATGTCAGGAATTGTGAAAAACTGAGTTTAAATATTTTTGGCTAACGTGTATGTAAACTTCTGACTTCAACTGTACATATAAATTGACAATACTTTGAACATAAACAACCGCTCTTTCGAAAAGAAATTGCAATTTACATATTTACGAGTGTCTGTCTTCGTTGTCCCTCTCTGTGATTTCCAGTCCGTCTGCTGGATAGTCAGTCGGCAGCGAGCCTCTGGTTTGATCCAAGTCATAGGTCGTTAGAATGGATACTTCAGAGTACCATTCGGAAATGTTCTTAGATTGAATGCGTCTACCAGACTAAAGTATTTACACAGCTGCAGTCTGAATAATTGTTCTTTAGTTTGTAGATTTCTTTGCCATTTCAACGTGGGAATGATCTTCACGTTCTCTGGTCTTGTCCTTTGGTAGAGTTGCAGTTCTTAACCATTTCAACATGTAGCATCAGCTCCATGTTTCCAATCGTCTTGACTGTTTGAGACGTCCGGTTTACCGTCTCTTTGGCACAAAATGTTAATTTTGTCACAGTGGTTTTATACTATGTGGAAGAAGGGGGCGTTCCATGACATCGATGTAAATGTCTGTACTCACGGGCGTGGCCACTGACTAAGTTCAACTTTATATGAAAATCCATACTCTCATTTGGAAGTCTAACATCACATTTCACCTTTTCACAAATATGTAATCATATACGTTTCACAACATTTAGATATAAACCCTATAAATGAGAAGTGTACACAACCAGAGGCACAGTAATGTGTGTTTTCTGTCCTTCATAAGATCACCAAATCAAACACACTCGACATGACTGTCCCTTAAGTGTCCACGGACCACTCCCACATTCTCAAAAATATAAATATTTTTTAATTATTCAAACTGTTGATGTCCAAGTGTCTCTCTGTGTTCCACAGTTTACATTCTAATTCTCGAACACTGCAGAGCATAGAGGCAGCATATTTTACGACCGCCATAAAACAGCCGACTTCCCACTCTCCCCCTCTATGAGAGAGAGCACGCTGTAGAGCAGACCCTCTGTAATCTGATCCTTCAGATGATTACAGGAGAGTTATGACACTGGCAACCTCACCACAGAGTTACCGGGTCAGGGAGTTAACCCTGAGTGAGAAATCCCAACAATACAGCAGACCCAATCAGGTGAGATTTGTATCGAAACAAAGACAAAAACAAGAACCAAAACAACAGCAATACACATATCACTCAAGGTGGGGAAAACCTCAATCCGTTTGGAGTAGCTGTCAACCATTATCAACATATCTTTTTCCTTTTATATGCAGATTGAACAAAACCATTAGCATATTTACCAAAGGGCCAGGGCCCCAGGGAACTGGTAATCTCCCCTTTAAACACATGACTCACATTGTGATTCATCTGTAAAAAAACTAACAAAAAAACAACACTGCCTGTTAAAACAAAAATAAACAAATTAGAATAACAAATCAAATTATAGTTACAATGCTTGATAAGTACATAAGGAAATAATTGTATCCCATAAGGTAATGGTAAAATAGACTAGAGACAGGTGTCCCTCATTGATGTTATTCTTAAATCTCACCAAATGTCTCTATAATTTCTAGTGGGGTTGATCAGGCCTCATCAGAAAGAAGGTCATTCAACACCATTAGTATTTTATTTCCCTTTTCTTTCCCTGTACTTCAGAAACCATTTAACATTTCAAACATTTCCATCATTTTGCGTGCCCAGTTTAAAACTAAATTAAAAAGACCCCCACACAGTAAATCAAACACAGTATTAACACCACTAACAAATATGAATAACCTGTGAGTTGTGTGTGCGTGCTGATGTGTGTGGTAAACCAAGGGCAAAAACACACAAATGGCCAGGCCTTACTTATCGGGGAACTCCCTTTACGGCCGGATCCGGATACCTTTATATTTATAAAACTGCAGATTTTCACTGTAAGGAAGGCTGTGTGTAGCTGGTGTTTACGAGTCAGGCGCAGGACAGTAGATATGAGTAAATAAACATATTTTACTTCACATAATATAAATGCAATACATAAACAGAGCCCACAATAACAGACCTTCCTACACAGAAACAATCACAAACAAACATGGGAGAACAGAGGGTTAAATAATGAACAGGTAATTGGGGGATTGAAACCAGGTGTGTAAGACAAAGTCAAAACAAATGGAAAATTAAAAGTGGACCGGCGATGCCTAGAAGGCCGGTGACGTCGACTGCGGAACGCCGCCCGAACAAGGAGAGGGACCGACTTCGGCGGAAGTCGTGACATTCACTAACTGCTTTCCCAAGACAACAGTCTCGGAAAACATTCCAAAGACAGATAGTGACACCCGCTCCTCGAGGAGGTGTACATTTATGTATTATTCAGTATCCTACCTCTATCCTACCTATCATACCTCAGCAACCCAAACGTTTTAATTACAAGCACAACATGATAATGATAAGTCCACTGTCCTCCCTCCAATCATTCATTGTTAGTTTGAATCCAGCTCAACATTTATGTATCCTTTATTTAGCATATAGTAGCCTTAGACTTGGCCACATTTATCTCGCCACCGAGTCTAACGATTTACTTCCGTACATGACTGTTCTCTCTTTTCCCCATGATTTTCCATAACCTCCGCACCTCAATGCCCTTCATGTTCATGACCAAGTCATTTTAGGGTTGGTAACTCCAATGCTGTCGCTTGACAGAATTGCTTCATTCAAAACTCTACTAACAATTACTCACAATATTAACTCCTCTCTAATTTCTTGTGACCCCTCCTCCCTTTCGTCAATTCTTTAAATCTTATTCAGAATAAGACTAAATAAAATGTCTCACGAGATTAATCCACCCCAAGCTTTTCTGAGACTGCGAGGAGTGTTTTGTTGTGCCAAAGAACGCATTGTTCCTACTCGATCACGTGTAATGTGCTTCGTGATTTTCCGAAATCGAAACCCCCAAATATGTTATCTTGTAACGACGTTCTTCTGTTGAAGGAGGAGCGGACCAAAATGCAGCGTGGTGGTTACTCATGTTTAATGATGGAAAATGACTTGACATGAAAATACTGAAATGTACAAAAACAACAGACGGTAACGTGAAAAAACTATACAGCCTATCCGGTGAAACGAAACACAGAGACAGGAACAATCACCCACCAAACACTCAAAGAATATGGCTGCCTAAATATGGTTCCCAATCAGAGACAACGATAATCACCTGACTCTGATTGAGAACCGCCTCAGGCAGCCATAGACTACGCTAGACACCCCACAAAACCCCAAGACGAAACACACCACAATAAACCCATGTCACACCCTGGCCTGACCCAATAAATGAAGATAGACATAATATATTTTGACCAGGGCGTGACATATCTCTTGTTTCACTGCTTGTACTTTCCCATATGATGCCTTGTGACCCTCTCCTTGTTCGGGCGGTGGTCGGCGGTCGACCTCACCGGCCTTCTAGCCATCATTGATCCATTTTTCATTTTCCATTGGTTTTGTCTTGTCTTCCCACACACCTGTTTTCAATCCCATTCATTACCTGTTGTGTATTTAATCCTCTGTTTCCCCTCATGTCTTTGTCAGAGATAGTTTTATGTCAAGTGTTGTTTTATGTTGTATAGGTGCGCGACGGGTCCTCGTACCCATGTTCGTTTATGTATGTACGTATTAGTGTTTGGAGCATGTTAAGTGGACTTATATTAAAAGACTCCATTTACAATCCATTTTGACTCTCCTGCGCCTGACTTTCCTGCCACCTATACACACGACTCTGACAGAATCTCTGACCAAAAATATGAAGTCAGCAGGAGAAGACACTGCGCTCATGGAGATGGAGGAACGTGTCTGGGAACAAGCGGAGGAGATTGACTGTCTGAGCGCCGCCATGGATCACATGGTCCAGAATATGGACCACTGGGAGAGACAGGGAGTTTCTCCAGCGCCTACACCACCACAACCGGGATCTCCCTTGAACGCTTTTTCCCCTCCTGAACCTAATAAGATCAATTTATCCCTACCCACGGGATACAATGGAGATACAGCCGGCTGCCAGGGTTTCCTCCTTAAGCTGAACTTGTACCTGGCCACGGTCTCCCCAGTACCATCGGACTGTAAGAATAGTTGCGCCCTCGTCTCATGCCTCACCGGGAAAGCCCTGGAATGGGCCAGCGCTGTGTGTAGAGAGAGTTAAATACACAACAGATAATGAATGGGATTGAAATCAGGTGTGTGGGAAGACAAGACAAAACCAATGGAAAATGAAAATGGATCAATGATGGCTAGAAGGCCGGTGACGTCGCCTGCCAAGCACCGCCCGAACAAGAAGAGGCAATGGCTTCGGTAGAAGTCGTGACAGACCCCTCTCTACCAAATAGTTTACTAATGTGGTGATGTCTGGCATATGAGTTTCTTCATATTTTTACGCCAATAACAAATTCACTACATACTGTATCAACACAGAACCCTCAAATGTACCCAAATTCGCATTTTTTTTTCAATGCGGCATGATGCAAAGTTGGACTATTTTTTGAACATAATTTGTGCTCTCGCCATACGTATATATTGGCAATTGAATATGGTACCTTTTAAAAGCCACTGTCTTTGATTCTCGTAAGGATTATCCAACCCCAAATCGTCTCCACTTCCATCACCATGTAACATTATCCAGGTATTGTTATTTTGGTTTTATCAGTTAGTTTTTTTTGTTAATACAACACTGACATCAAAACGCTAGTGTATTAAGCTTTTATTTAAATTTTATGTCATTGAGCCAAGTCACAATTGCATCTCTGATTTCTTTATGAGATTGGAATTTTCCGTCAGCAGGGAAACACTGACCAATTTTATCCAGTTTGCAAAAATGTTCCCATTTTCAAGTCGATTTGGTAGAATGCTTCTGCACCTCTTTCAGCTCCTCTATGGCTTTTTAAAAGAATCAGGTCTGCCGGTCACCATTTCATAGTTATAATTCCGATGCCTCTCCCAACGGTGTCCAGCGTGTTCAGATTTCCTCCCCAACGGCTCTAATACACGCCTTCTATCAACTGTTTTCCAAGGTAGTGATACCCACTTCCCCAGAGAATAGTTATGGTATTTGTGCCTTGTAATTGGTCACAGCACCTGATACCTTGTATTAGAACCAATACTGACGCACTTGCCAATTTACTACTGGAGAATATGGTTGACCTAAAGTCTGATACCAATGTTACGCCTCAAATATCACTGTTGTTGACAACAATCAATCAATCAATCAATCAATCAAATGTATTCATAAAGCCCTTTTTACATCAGCAGATGTCACAAAGTGCTTATACAGAAACCCAGTCTAAAACCCCAAACAGCAAGCAATGCAGATGTAGAAGCACGGTGGCTAGGAACAACTCCCCTAGAAAGACGGGAACCTAGGAAGAAACCTAGAGAGGAACCAGGCTCTGAGGGGTGGCCAGTCCTCTTCTGGCTGTGGCTGGTGGAGAGGAACCAGGCTCTGAGGGGTGAACAGTCCTCTTCTGGCTGTGCCTGGTGGATATTAGAAACCTAGAGAGGAACCAGGCTATGAGGGGTGGCCAGTCCTCTTCTGGCTGTGGCCGGTGGAGAGGAACCAGACTCTAAGGGGTGGCCAGTCCTCTTCTGGCTGTGGCCGGTGGAGAGGAACCAGGCTCTGAGGGGTGGCCAGTCCTCTTCTGGCTGTGGCCGGTGGAGAGGAACCAGGCTCTGAGGGGTGGCCAGTCCTCTTCTGGCTGTGGCCGGTGGAGAGGAACCAGGCTCTGAGGGGTGGCCAGTCCTCTTCTGGCTGTGCCTGGTGGAGGTTATAACAGTACATGGCCAAGATGTTCAAACGTTCATAGATGACCAGCAGGGTCAAATAATAATAATCACAGTGGTTGTAGATGGTGCAACAGGTCAGCACCTCAGGAATCAATGTCAGTTGGCTTTTCATAGCCGATCATTCAGAGTTAGAGACAGCAGGTGTGGTAGAGAGTCGAAATCCGCCGGTCTGGGACAAGGTAGCACGTCCAGTGAACAGGTCAGGGTTCTATTGCCGCAGGTAGAACAGTTGGAAAGAGGGGCAGCAGGTTGACCGGGGACAGCAAGGAGTCATTTGGCCAGGTAGTCTTAGGCATGGTCTTAGGACTCAGGTCCTCCGAGAGGAGAGAGAAAAGAGAGAGAGAATTAGAGAGAGCACACTTAAATTCACACAGGACACCGGATAAGACAGGAGAAATACTCCAGATATAACAGACTGACAGTAGCCCCCTGACACATAAACTACTGCTGCATAAATACTGGAGGCTGAGACAGGAGGGGTCGGAAGACAGGAAGATCACGTCAGTGACTCATGTTACAACACATATTACCACGACTATGTCATGGTTCCCCAACCCAATAGTGCATAAACCAACCTCTCTCCTTATTGCTACTGCTAATACAAACAAATCATGTTCACACAACGTTTGAATATCTTCTTGCTTCCGGACTTCCCCTCTCGGGATTTACTGTCATGTCTTATTATGTCTGTTCCTGTCCTTTCTCTTCACTCTGTCTCTCTCTGCTGGTCTTATTAGGTTACCTTCTCTTTCTCTCCTTCTCCAGCTGTTCCTCATCCTCCCTAACTAGCTCATTCACCCTTTCCCCACCTGTTCCCTTTTTTCCCTCTGATTAGGTCTCTATTTCTCTCTCTGTTCCTGCTACTTTCGGTGTCAGATTCTCGTTTGTGTTTCTCATGCCAGAAGCAAGCTATCGTCTCGTTTGCTTCCACCTAGTCCTATCCTGTCGGAGTCTGCCTGGCAGGTGCATCCTGCACTCTACTAACTGTCTTTTGTTTGCACCGTGTCCAGTTCATCATATGCTACGTGTGATCAGCTACCACCGTTCCTCTGTGACCCGCGCCGACCCAGAGCGACCTGCAGCCTGTCGCCGCTACCCAGCTATTCATCAGAGGGACTTTATGTTTCATTTGTCACCCTCTCTGCGGGTATTCTATTGTGCCATTGACAACGTCGGAAGAGGATCTATGCCATTCCTGTTTTTTCATTAAAAGAACTCTGTTTCTGTTAAAACCGCTTTTGGGTCTTCACTCAAGTACATAACATTTACCCTCCACAGGGACTACCCTGTTTGGGACTTACCCTTCCGGGATTTACCCTCCACAGTAACTACCCTGTTTGGGACTTACCCTTCCGGGATTTACCCTCCACAGTAACTACCCTGTTTGGGACTTACCCTTCCGGGATTTACCCTCCACAGTAACTACCCTGTTTGGGACTTGCCCTTCCGGGATTTACCCTCCACAGGAACTACCCTATTTGGGACTTACCCTTCCGGGATTTACCCTCCACAGTAACTACCCTGTTTGGGACTTACCCTTCTGAGATTTACCCTCCACAGGAACTATGTCTAAAAAGAAAATCTAAAATATCCTTATTCATGTTACTGAGGGAGAGGAGAATGCAGAATGGTGTTGTAGTTTATCAGTAACTGACTCCGTGTGTGTGTCTGTGCGGGTTGGTGAGGTGTTGTAGGTCATCAGTAACTGACTCAGTGTGTGTGTCTGTGAGGGTTGTTGAGGTGTTGTAGGTCATCAGTAACTGACTCAGTGTGTGTGTCTGTGCGGGTTGGTGAGGTGTTGTAGGTCATCAGTAACTGACTCAGTGTGTGTGTCTGTGAGGGTTGTTGAGGTGTTGTAGGTCATCAGTAACTGACTCAGTGTGTGTGTCTGTGCGGGTTGGTGAGGTGTTGTAGGTCATCAGTAACTGACTCAGTGTGTGTGTCTGTGAGGGTTGGTGAGGTGTTGTAGGTCATCAGTAACTGACTCAGTGTGTGTGTCTGTGCGGGTTGGTGAGGTGTTGTAGGTCATCAGTAACTGACTCAGTGTGTGTGTCTGTGAGGGTTGGTGAGGTGTTGTAGGTCATCAGTAACTGACTCAGTGTGTGTGTCTGTGAGGGTTGGTGAGGTGTTGTAGGTCATCAGTAACTGACTCAGTGTGTGTGTCTGTGAGGGTTGGTGAGGTGTTGTAGGTCATCAGTAACTGACTCAGTGTGTGTGTCTGTGAGGGTTGGTGAGGTGTTGTAGGTCATCAGTAACTGACTCAGTGTGTGTGTCTGTGAGGGTTGTTGAGGTGTTGTAGGTCATCAGTAACTGACTCAGTGTGTGTGTCTGTGAGGGTTGGTGAGGTGTTGTAGGTCATCAGTAACTGACTCAGTGTGTGTGTCTGTGAGGGTTGGTGAGGTGTTGTAGGTCATCAGTAACTGACTCAGTGTGTGTGTCTGTGCGGGTTGGTGAGGTGTTGTAGGTCATCAGTAACTGACTCAGTGTGTGTGTCTGTGAGGGTTGTTGAGGTGTTGTAGGTCATCAGTAACTGACTCAGTGTGTGTGTCTGTGAGGGTTGGTGAGGTGTTGTAGGTCATCAGTAACTGACTCAGTGTGTGTGTCTGTGCGGGTTGGTGAGGTGTTGTAGGTCATCAGTAACTGACTCAGTGTGTGTGTCTGTGAGGGTTGGTGAGGTGTTGTAGGTCATCAGTAACTGACTCAGTGTGTGTGTCTGTGAGGGTTGGTGAGGTGTTGTAGGTCATCAGTAACTGACTCAGTGTGTGTGTCTGTGAGGGTTGGTGAGGTGTTGTAGGTCATCAGTAACTGACTCAGTGTGTGTGTCTGTGAGGGTTGGTGAGGTGTTGTAGGTCATCAGTAACTGACTCAGTGTGTGTGTCTGTGAGGGTTGTTGAGGTGTTGTAGGTCATCAGTAACTGACTCAGTGTGTGTGTCTGTGAGGGTTGGTGAGGTGTTGTAGGTCATCAGTAACTGACTCAGTGTGTGTGTCTGTGAGGGTTGGTGAGGTGTTGTAGGTCATCAGTAACTGACTCAGTGTGTGTGTCTGTGCGGGTTGGTGAGGTGTTGTAGGTCATCAGTAACTGACTCAGTGTGTGTGTCTGTGAGGGTTGTTGAGGTGTTGTAGGTCATCAGTAACTGACTCAGTGTGTGTGTCTGTGAGGGTTGGTGAGGTGTTGTAGGTCATCAGTAACTGACTCAGTGTGTGTGTCTGTGAGGGTTGGTGAGGTGTTGTAGGTCATCAGTAACTGACTCAGTGTGTGTGTCTGTGAGGGTTGGTGAGGTGTTGTAGTTTATCAGTAACTGACTCAGTGTGTGTGTCTGTGAGGGTTGGTGAGGTGTTGTAGGTCATCAGTAACTGACTCAGTGTGTGTGTCTGTGAGGGTTGGTGAGGTGTTGTAGGTCATCAGTAACTGACTCAGTGTGTGTGTCTGTGCGGGTTGGTGAGGTGTTGTAGGTCATCAGTAACTGACTCAGTGTGTGTGTCTGTGAGGGTTGGTGAGGTGTTGTAGGTCATCAGTAACTGACTCAGTGTGTGTGTCTGTGAGGGTTGGTGAGGTGTTGTAGGTCATCAGTAACTGACTCAGTGTGTGTGTCTGTGAGGGTTGGTGAGGTGTTGTAGGTCATCAGTAACTGACTCAGTGTGTGTGTCTGTGAGGGTTGGTGAGGTGTTCAGGACTTACCTTTTATCTACGACTGGTTGTAATACCATGGGACTACTGAATAATCTCAGGTTTTCTAGGTCCGTATCTTATAATTGGTTCAGCCTAAGACTCTCATCTCCCCAAGATGTCAGAATGATTGGTAATAGGTGTGGAAACTGTGCCTGCCTTGGTCTTTGTGCTGGCTGCTTCTCCACTGATTCTGACCCTCCAGTTCCACTATAAATCACAGTGAACTGTCAGGCACTAAATGAACAGAATAAAAAGTCACAGACAACTAGTAAAGCTCAAATCAAGTTTATTCACCCACTGGGTCACATGGCTGCATAAGACAAAAACATATTTACACAAGCACTGGAATTTAAACCTTCCTCTTATGCTGAGTCTCCTCCTTACACATCTGGCCTGCCAATACATCTCTGTTGCTATACAAGACTTTAGTGATGCCTGTTCTCTCTCACTTCATCTGACCTGACCTTGGCCCAAACTCCTCACTCCTCCCCAAATCACAGCTGTTCTGTTGACTTGTACCAGACCGTGGCCCTTCTCCTTTCCAAAGGATACCTGATGTCTAACAATAACATGTTCCAACAGAATGTAAACGTTCTGCATTCCCCTCTCTCCCTCAATAACATGAATAAGGATATTTTAGATTTCAAGTTAAGAACCCATCATCACTAACTTACTATATAACAGACTAATTCACTAACTATGTAACTACCTCATTCACTAACTAACTAACTAACTAATTAACTAGTCCCGTGTAGCTCAGTTGGTAGAGCATGGTGCTTGCAACACCAGGGTTGTGGGTTTGATTCCCACAGGGGACCAGTATGAAAAACGTATGCACTCACTACTGTAACTCGCTCTGGATAAGAGTGTCTGCGAAATGACAAGAATTTATGCACTGACATTTCTCTCTCTTTCTGACTACTGTTGTATCCTTCACCAGGGAGATGCGTGTGAGAGCTGTGCGACTGTCTCTGGCGGGCAGGTCCGTGTAGGAGGGGTGCAGGGAGCCAAGGGAGAGAGGGGTGACCCCGGAGCCCCAGGAGAGGGAACAGCAGGGAAACACGTGAGTCTGTCTGTCTCAATTTTACCCTGATGTATCACCTTTTTTTTTGTTTAGGTGTGCCTACTATTCATATGCATGCTAAAATATAATATCCTCTCTCTCTCTCTCTCTCTCTCTCTCTCTCTCTCCGTGTACCAGGGTAAAGCAGGGCTGCCCGGTGTTCAGGGGCCTGTTGGACCTAAAGGAAGCCAGGTAGGACATGTTGATGTGTGTGTGTCTGTGAGGGTTGGTGAGGTGTTGTAGGTCATCAGTAACTGACTCAGTGTGTGTGTCTGTGAGGGTTGGTGAGGTGTTGTAGGTCATCAGTAACTGACTCAGTGTGTGTGTGTCTGTGAGGGTTGGTGAGGTGTTGTAGGTCATCAGTAACTGACTCAGTGTGTGTGTCTGTGAGGGTTGGTGAGGTGTTGTAGGTCATCAGTAACTGACTCAGTGTGTGTGTCTGTGAGGGTTGGTGAGGTGTTGTAGTTTATCAGTAACTGACTCAGTGTGTGTGTCTGTGAGGGTTGGTGAGGTGTTGTAGGTCATCAGTAACTGACTCAGTGTGTGTGTCTGTGAGGGTTGGTGAGGTGTTGTAGGTCATCAGTAACTGACTCAGTGTGTGTGTCTGTGAGGGTTGGTGAGGTGTTGTAGGTCATCAGTAACTGACTCAGTGTGTGTGTCTGTGAGGGTTGGTGAGGTGTTGTAGTTTATCAGTAACTGACTCAGTGTGTGTGTCTGTGAGGGTTGGTGAGGTGTTGTAGGTCATCAGTAACTGACTCAGTGTGTGTGTCTGTGAGGGTTGGTGAGGTGTTGTAGGTCATTAGTAACTGACTCAGTGTGTGTGTCTGTGAGGGTTGGTGAGGTGTTGTAGGTCATCAGTAACTGACTCAGTGTGTGTGTCTGTGCTGCCCCCTGTAGGGTGACCCAGGAGTTGAAGGGGTGGGCTTCGCAGGACCTCAGGTAAGAACATATTCACTGAGGAGATGGGTCGCTCAATTTACTAATAACCTTACATTGGCTGTTGTCTATTCAATTCAATTCAAGGGGCTTTATTGGCATGAGAAACATGTGTTAACATTGCCAAAGCAAGTGAGGTAGATAATATACAAAAGTGAACTAAACAATAAAAACTAACAGTAAACATTACACATACAGAAGTTTCAAAACAATAAAGACAATAAAGACATTATAAATGTCATATACATACAGTGTTGTAACAATGTACAAATGGTTAAAGTACACAAGGGAAAATAAATAAGCATAAATATGGGTTGTATTTACAATGGTGTTTGTTCTTCACTGGCTGCACTTTTCTTGCGGCAACAGGTCACAAATCTTGCTGCTGTGATGGTACACTGTGGTATTTCACCTAGTAGATATGGGAGTTTATCAAAATTGGGTTTGTTTTCAAATTCTTTGTTGATCTGTGTAATCTGAGGGAAATATATGTCTCTAATATGGTCATACATTGGGCAGGAGGTTAGGAAGTGCAGCTCAGTTTCCACCTCATTTTGTGGGCAGTGTGCACATAGCCTGTCTACTCTTGAGAGTCAGGTCTGCCTACTGTGGCCTTTCTCAATAGCAAGGCTATGCTCACTAAGTCTGTACATAGTCAAAGATTTCCTTAAGTTTAGGTCAGTCACAGTGGTCAGGTATTCTGCCACTGTGTACTCTCTGTTTAGGGCCAAATAGCATTCTAGTTTTCTCTGTTTATTTCTTAATTCTTTCAAATGTGTCAAGTAATTATCTTTTTGTTTTCTCATGATTTGTTTGGGTCTAAATGTGCTGCAGTCCTGGGGCTCTGTGGGGTGTGTTTGTGTTTGTGAACAGAGCCCCAGGACCAGCTTGCTTAGGGGACTCTTCTCCAGGTTCATCTCTGTGTAGGTGATGGCTTTGTTGTGGAAGGTTTGGGAATCGCTTCCTTTTAGGTGGCTGTAGAATTTCACGGCTCTTTTTTCTGGATTTTGATAATTGGTGGGTATCGGCCTAAATCTGCTCTGCATGCATTATTTGGTGTTCTACGTTGTACACAGAGGATATTTTTGCTATATTCACCTAGAACACTTGTCAACTCATATATTGGCTATTCAGTTGGTTCAGGTTATTTGTTCTTGTTATTGTGGATGAACTTTCCCTTTAATTTCGTTTTGGCCAAATATGTCCTGATGTTTTCTGTTTTCGGGTACTATGATTTTCATACCATGAATTGTTTCTCACACTGTTCAATATAGATAGTAGAACAGACAGAGTCTTCTTCACTTGGTTTAATAGAACAGAGTCTTCTTCACTTGGTTTAATAGAACAGACAGAGTCTTCTTCACTTGGTTTAATAGAACAGACAGAGTCTTCTTCACTTGGTTTAATAGAACAGACAGAGTCTTCTTCACTTGGTTTAATAGAACAGACATTCTTCTTCACTTGGTTTAATAGAACAGACAGAGTCTTCTTCACTTGGTTTAATAGAACAGACAGAGTCTTCTTCACTTGGTTTAATAGAACAGACAGAGTCTTCTTCACTTGGTTTAATAGAACAGACAGTCTTCTTCACTTGGTTTAATAGAACAGACAGAGTCTTCTTCACTTGGTTTAATAGAACAGACAGAGTCTTCTTCACTTGGTTTAATAGAACAGACAGAGTCTTCTTCACTTGGTTTAATAGAACAGACATTCTTCTTCACTTGGTTTAATAGAACAGACAGAGTCTTCTTCACTTGGTTTAATAGAACAGACAGAGTCTTCTTCACTTGGTTTAATAGAACAGACAGAGTCTTCTTCACTTGGTTTAATAGAACAGACGGTCTTCTTCACTTGGTTTAATAGAACAGACAGAGTCTTCTTCACTTGGTTTAATAGAACAGACAGAGTCTTCTTCACTTGGTTTAATAGAACAGACATTCTTCTTCACTTGGTTTAATAGAACAGACAGAGTCTTCTTCACTTGGTTTAATAGAACAGACATTCTTCTTCACTTGGTTTAATAGAACAGACAGAGTCTTCTTCACTTGGTTTAATAGAACAGACAGAGTCTTCTTCACTTGGTTTAATAGAACAGACAGTCTTCTTCACTTGGTTTAATAGAACAGACAGTCTTCTTCACTTGGTTTAATAGAACAGACAGAGTCTTCTTCACTTGGTTTAATAGAACATACAGTCTTCTTCACTTGGTTTAATAGAACAGACAGTCTTCTTCACTTGGTTTAATAGAACAGACAGTCTTCTTCACTTGGTTTAATAGAACAGACAGTCTTCTTCACTTGGTTTAGTAGAACAGACAGTCTTCTTCACTTGGTTTAGTAGAACAGACAGTCTTCTTCACTTGGTTTAATAGAACAGACAGAGTCTTCTTCACTTGGTTTAATAGAACAGACAGTCTTCTTCACTTGGTTTAATAGAACAGACAGTCTTCTTCACTTGGTTTAATAGAACAGACAGAGTCTTCTTCACTTGGTTTAATATAACAGACATAGTCTTCTTCACTTGGTTTAATAGAACAGACAGTCTTCTTCACTTGGTTTAATAGAACAGACATTCTTCTTCACTTGGTTTAATAGAACAGACAGAGTCTTCTTCACTTGGTTTAATAGAACAGACAGAGTCTTCTTCACTTGGTTTAATAGAACAGACAGAGTCTTCTTCACTTGGTTTAATAGAACAGACATTCTTCTTCACTTGGTTTAATAGAACAGACAGAGTCTTCTTCACTGATGGTTCTTCACTTCTCCTATCCCTGGAATATACTGGTCCATTCCTTCTCCTATCCCTGGAATATACTGGTCCATTCCTTCTTCTATCCCTGGAATATACTGGTCCATTCCTTCTCCTATCCCCGTAATATACTGGTCCATTCCTTCTCCTATCCCCGTAATATACTGGTCCATTCCTTCTCCTATCCCCGTAATATACTGGTCCATTCCTTCTCCTATCCCCGTAATATACTGGTCCATTCCTTCTTCTATCCCTGGAATATACTGGTCCATTCCTTCTCCTATCCCCGTAATATACTGGTCCATTCCTTCTCCTATCCCTGGAATATACTGGTCCATTCCTTCTTCTATCCCTGGAATATACTGGTCCATTCCTTCTCCTATCCCCGTAATATACTGGTCCATTCCTTCTCCTATCCCCGTAATATACTGGTCCATTCCTTCTCCTATCCCCGTAATATACTGGTCCATTCCTTCTCCTATCCCCGTAATATACTGGTCCATTCCTTCTTCTATCCCTGGAATATACTGGTCCATTCCTTCTCCTATCCCCGTAATATACTGGTCCATTCCTTCTCCTATCCCCGTAATATACTGGTCCATTCCTTCTCCTATCCCCGTAATATACTGGTCCATTCCTTCTCCTATCCCTGGAATATACTGGTCCATTCCTTCTCCTATCCCCGTAATATACTGGTCCATTCCTTCTCCTATCCCTGGAATATACTGGTCCATTCCTTCTCCTATCCCTGGAATATACTGGTCCATTCCTTCTTCTATCCCCGTAATATACTGGTCCATTCCTTCTCCTATCCCCGTAATATACTGGTCCATTCCTTCTCCTATCCCCGTAATATACTGGTCCATTCCTTCTCCTATCCCCGTAATATACTGGTCCATTCCTTCTCCTATCCCTGGAATATACTGGTCCATTCCTTCTCCTATCCCTGGAATATACTGGTCCATTCCTTCTCCTATCCCCGTAATATACTGGTCCATTCCTTCTCCTATCCCTGGAATATACTGGTCCATTCCTTCTCCTATCCCTGGAATATACTGGTCCATTCCTTCTCCTATCCCCGTAATATACTGGTCCATTCCTTCTCCTATCCCTGGAATATACTGGTCCATTCCTTCTCCTATCCCCGTAATATACTGGTCCATTCCTTCTCCTATCCCCGTAATATACTGGTCCATTCCTTCTCCTATCCTTGGAATATACTGGTCCATTCCTTCTCCTATCCCTGGAATATACTGGTCCATTCCTTCTCCTATCCCCGTAATATACTGGTCCATTCCTTCTCCTATCCCCGTAATATACTGGTCCATTCCTTCTCCTATCCCCGTAATATACTGGTCCATTCCTTCTCCTATCCCCGTAATATACTGGTCCATTCCTTCTTCTATCCCTGGAATATACTGGTCCATTCCTTCTCCTATCCCCGTAATATACTGGTCCATTCCTTCTTCTATCCCTGGAATATACTGGTCCATTCCTTCTCCTATCCCCGTAATATACTGGTCCATTCCTTCTCCTATCCCTGGAATATACTGATCCATTCCTTCTCCTATCCCCGTAATATACTGGTCCATTCCTTCTCCTATCCCCTTAATATACTGGTCCATTCCTTCTCCTATCCCTGGAATATACTGGTCCATTCCTTCTCCTATCCCCGTTATATACTGGTCCATTCCTTCTCCTATCCCTGGAATATATTGGTCCATTCCTTCTCCTATCCCTGGAATATACTGGTCCATTCCTTCTCCTATCCCTGGAATATACTGGTCCATTCCTTCTCCTATCCCTGGAATATACTGGTCCATTCCTTCTCCTATCCCTGTAATATACTGGTCCATTCCTTCTCCTATCCCCTTAATATACTGGTCCATTCCTTCTCCTATCCCTGGAATATACTGATCCATTCCTTCTCCTATCCCCGTAATATACTGGTCCATTCCTTCTCCTATCCTTGGAATATACTGGTCCATTCCTTCTCCTATCCCTGGAATATACTGGTCCATTCCTTCTCCTATCCCCGTAATATACTGGTCCATTCCTTCTCCTATCCCTGGAATATACTGGTCCATTCCTTCTCCTATCCCCGTTATATACTGGTCCATTCCTTCTCCTATCCCTGGAATATATTGGTCCATTCCTTCTCCTATCCCTGGAATATACTGGTCCATTCCTTCTCCTATCCCTGGAATATACTGATCCATTCCTTCTCCTATCCCTGGAATATACTGGTCCATTCCTTCTCCTATCCCTGGAATATACTGGTCCATTCCTTCTCCTATCCCCGTAATATACTGGTCCATTCCTTCTCCTATCCCTGGAATATACTGGTCCATTCCTTCTCCTATCCCTGGAATATACTGGTCCATTCCTTCTCCTATCCCTGGAATATACTGGTCCATTCCTTCTCCTATCCCTGGAATATACTGTTCCATTCCTTCTCCTATCCTGGGTTTTGCTCTGGAATTCCTTCTGGATCAACGCATTAACATTCCTTCTGGATCAACACATGAACATTCCTTCTGGATCAACACATTAACATTCCTTCTGGATCAACACATTAACATTTCTTCTGGATCAACACATTAACATTCCTTCTGGATCAACATGCTACCATTCCTGAAGATTATGTGTGAAGGAAGTCTGATATACTACACACACACATGAACACACACACGTGAGGAAAACAATATCCAGACTTGTTCATGAAGGTTCTGCCATTGTTCTACTGTTGATAAATCATCTGTTTATCTCTGAGCTCAACTCACCACCCATCTCTTTAAACCTTCAATTGTGTCCTCTCTCTCTCTCTGTCTCTCTCTATCTCTGTCTCTCTCTCTCTCTGTATCTTTGTCTCCCTTTCTCTTTCTCCCTCCCTCTCTGTCTCTCTCTGTCTCTCTTTCTCTCTCTGTATCTCTCTGTCTCTTTCTCTCTGTTTCTAGGGGGAAGAAGGACCCAGGGGTCTGCCAGGGGTGGCAGTAAGTCTTATTATTCTAATAAAAAGTAATGATTAAATGCATATAACATATTATTGACTCTAGTAGATCAAAGGGTCTCTATGGTGTCTTTCTATCATGTAATCTTCACCATGCTGCTCTTCTACAGGGTCCTCAGGGAATTAGAGGACTTACAGGACCAGTTGGGCCTGCTGGGGACATGGTACACACACACACACACACACACACACACAGTCACACATGCATACACACACACACACACACACACACACACACACACACACACACACACACACACACACACACACACACACACACACACACACACACACACACACACACACACATATATATACACACACACATACATACACACACACACACACAGAGACACACATACACACACACACTATTACACACACACACACACAGAGACACACATACACACACACACTATTACACACACACACACACACACACATATAGACACACTCATACACATTTACGTGCATAAATGCATAAACACCCACACACAAACAAACTCACTCACATACACATCGACACCAAGTTCTCATTCTAATGGGTATGTGTTTCCTTTTCACAGGGTCCTAGAGGAGAGGAGGGGCCACCAGGGCCACAAGGGCCCATGGGTGTAGGTGTTACAGGACCCCCGGTAAGAGATCTCTGTGTGTGTATTTTTAACTCTAGTCAAAGACATTGAGTGATTCCTTACTCCATTTCCATGTCATTCCCAACCCAGGGTAAAGACGGTAGAGGCGGATCCAATGGAATCCCAGGAGCTGATGGAAGAGATGTGAGTGGCGTCACATTGAAAACGCAACCCAGTCACGTAGTATTGGAATTGTATAGACAGTATGAATTCCTTGCATTTCCTACTTGGTGCATTAGTGTGTGTATGTTATTGTATGTAAGCTAAGATCAATAATTTCTACAGACGCAGAGTCAGTGTTTTAAAGTTTCAATTAAGTACAGAGATGATTATATTTTCAGAAGTTGCCCTTGAGATGGGCGTGACTAATAGCTAATGAATTCCACTTCAATCCATAACAGAGCCACAGTGTTTCTTGTCGCTCCTCTCTGCTCTCAACTCTATCATTTGCAATGACAAGGCCAGACTAACCTTGTGTGTGTGTGTGTGTGTTCTGTCTTGCAGGGAACTGATGGGGTCAAGGGGGACAAGGTAAGCCGAGCATTTGTGGAGATGAAGAGGTGTTAAGGGGTTTAGAGGCAGTGGATCGGATGAAGAGGTGTTAAGGGGTCTAGAGCCAGGGGGAACATATGAAGAGGTGTTAAGGGGTTTAGAGCCAGGGGGGAACAGATGAAGAGGTGTTAAGGGGTCTAGAGCCAGGGGGGAATAGATGAAGAGGTGTTAAGGGGTTTAGAGCCAGGGGGGAACAGATGAAGAGGTGTTAAGGGGTCTAGAACCAGTGGGTACAGATGAAGAGGGGTTAAGGGGTTTAGAGCGAGGGGGGAACAGATGAAGAGGTGTTAAGGGGTCTAGAGCCAGGGAGGAACAGATGAGGATGTGTTAAGGGGTTTAGAGCCAGGGGGAACAGATGAAGAGGTGTTAAGGGGTTTAGAGCCAGTGGGGAACAGATGAAGAGGTGTTAAGGGGTTTAGAGCCAGTGGGGAACAGATGAAGAGGTGTTAAGGGGTTTAGAGCCAGTGGTGAACAGATGAAGAGGTGTTAAGGGGTTTAGAGGCGGGGGATGGGTGAAGAGGTGTTAAGGGGTTTAGAGGCGGGGGGAAACACACCCACACACACACACACTCAGGGCACAGGAAGAGTAGCATAGGAGGTGACACGTGTCTGGGATCCAAATAGACAAGGGAAGTAAAGGAGCCTTCAGAACAGGACGAGGCATATTAGTTAGTGCTACCATCAAACCCACTGCACTAGAATGTCACAGCGAGAGAGAAGGGTGAGAGGGAAGACAAAGAGGGAGGGGTGGGGGAGGAAGTGGATTGGAGATTTGAAGTGAAAGAATGACATGGAAAGAGGGAGCAAAAAAAATATGTAAAGAGAGAACTGACCAGAAAGAAGCTAGAAAGTAGAAGAGTGGGGAAAAGGAAGCCATGGGAGGAAGAAAGAGAAAAGGAACGTTCAAGACAACCAAACCA
>NC_088223.1:15968047-16065547 GCF_036934945.1 Oncorhynchus masou masou
CACTCTTGTTCCTTATTTTTCTCCACACTGTGTTTCTCCTCTTCCACCTTCGTCCTTTCTCCTCCCAGGTCCCTTATTTCCTCTTCAGGTTTGGCTTCCATATTGGGTCCTGTCTTGGGCAGCTTGAGGTCATAGCTAACACAACTCTAAATGCCAATTAAGACCACATTAAAATTGCAAATGATTTTAAATTTAAACATGTTACACAATGGTAAAAATAAATATGCAAGTACATAAAGCACTATTACGTCAATACAATAGCTTAAATCATATTCATGTAATGAAACTATGCTAATTGTTAACCCTTTGGGCTGTAAATGTATAATGGGAGTCTTTGTTAAATCGTAGCACGGCTTTAAAAATTCACTAACTCTTGTGGGAAGCTTTGGGAATGTTAAATATTACTATCGAAGTATGATACTTCAGGAATATTGTTGAGAATATTGATGGTTATAAACTGCTTAAAGTCATAATTAAATAGTTATTTAACCATTTCGTAAACATATTGTAAATTAGAAGATCTTCAAATAAAGTGTTAGGAGAATATTTCCTCTGATTGTAGGGGAAATCTGAAATCTTAATTCATTCTCAACAGTGTTCAAAGGTAAATCAGATGAATGGGAATGCTTAGAGGAGTAACTTAACATAACTTAAGGGTCCCTTGTTTCCATTGGAAACAAAGATGTAATATTGGTTGTTAAAGACCAGGCTCAGTTCCCTGTGTAAGACAATTGATATGATGTTCATGTATTCATCAAGCACCCAACTATAACGTTGTGTGCATAAATCAAATGTGCACATAAATATCCTGTTGAAATCAAACCACTTTAAAATATATATTTTCACCTCTTGCACAGAGATCCCTGCATGGTCTTTAATCTGGTATTGTGTTTATCTCTCAAAATTAGACAAAACAATCTAATTATTTACACCAAACTATAATCAAACTATTTAAATGAATTTAAATCGTTTTTAAAAACTTTACAACCAAACCAGAAGAGTCTGAACACAAACCAGGAGAGGGAGAACACAGGTGATTGGTTGTTCCTTCAACCTTGAACCTGTGACCCCTCTGACTATTGGTGGAGAGGGATGTGGCAAGCCTATGATTGGCTAAAACCAGTTGAACCTCAGTTCCTTCTTTCAGGGTATCCCTGGCAACGACGGGGTAACAGGGCAGCCGGGTCTGCCTGGGAAAACTGTAAGTAAACAGACAGCAAGGGGGAGTCACTTCCATTTAAATTCAGACACTTCAGAAAGTGGGAAAAAAATGGAAAAAATTATGCTCATTGTCAATAAATATCAATGACACTTTCTGATTCTAGAATTCATTAGCTGAATTGTCTAAATTGAAATGGATTTGACCCCAACCCATACATTAGGAGGCGGAGCTGGAGGAGAGTGCTACAGCTTTGTGATTTGGCTGATGAGGGGGGGTCTGTTGTGACTGGAGCACTCTGGCAGAAGTTCATTGATGATCTCTACAATTTCATCACAAAACTATACAGTAGGCACACTACGACTGAGTGGCAGTGCATAGTGACAAAGTATACCGTGTATTTTTATGATATAGAGGAATGCATGGCCTCACACTTTACTTTCTGTCTTCAAATGCACTTTTTGCCTTTTGGAGAGACTTTAAACATTGATTTGTACCCCAAAAGCATGCACACACACACACACACACACACACACACACACACACACACACACACACACACACACACACACAGAGTAATACATAAACACACACACACACACACACACACACACACACACACACACAGAGTAATACATAAACACACACACACACACACATACACACACACACACACACACACACACAGAGACATACACAAACACACACACACACACATTGTTAAAGTAGTGTCATAAAGACAGTGTGTGTGTGTGTGTGTGTGTGTGTGTGTGTGTGTGTGTGTGTGCAGCCATTAGCTTGATTCAAAGAGCTTTGCTGTACTCTGCTGTTCAGTCTTGTTATGCTGAGTACAGTAAGAGCCTGTAGAACTGCTTATGATGGACTGCACTATGAGCTCTATTTTCATATCACAGCCATCCATCTCAGCTCCCTGCCACACACACACACACACACCAGAATAATCAATCTACACACAGTGGAAACTTGGCTTCACACACAAATCCAGGTACACACACACACATTACACACACTCCAGAAGTGCTCCAGTCCTAACGTCAGTAGACAGACAGACCAGCTGCTCTCTAGATCCATGGCCCTGCCTGCATGTTGAGTTTCAATGGATTTAAACATCTTAAACAGACTATTCAAACTATTCACTCTTAGCTTAATTCTTAAAGCACGCTTAGCTTAGCCTTAGCTAAGTATAAATGTATACTTAAAAAACAAATAACTTTGTCAGAAACACAATTCAACCGGCAAGTTATTTGAATACAAATGAATCCATAAAAAAATACAATTTAAACAAAAGTGTAGGATATTTAAATAGGAGGATATTGAACAGACTGCTCTCTGATGGGTCCTGTTTACTGCATACAACCTTAGTCTTAACAAATCTAATGGGCTGCACCATGCTAGATCAAATGAGCCCTTCTGGCTATAATAACAACCATTTGTACAAAGATAATTGGTTTTAAATGTGTTTCAAACCAGGCTAACTCCAATTCACAGGTTATCTCGCTGCGTGAAGGGCCCCACTGTTAAAAGTGGGAGTATTGTACTGTAAGTGGTTCCTTGGTGTGATTGAAGTGGTACAAGTGTTTCAGGCCAACCATGTTATAAATCTATTAACTTTAAAACTCTCAACAATAATCCCAATGAATACCTGGAATTTAATACCAACCTGCTTTGAAAGACTTGTAAAACCTTGTGATTTATGTTTTGTGTCTCCTTGGGCAAATCTTACATGATATCCTATTCACTCTAGTTCCCTATGTGACTCTGGCCAAAAGCAGTACACGACCTGGGGAATTCAGTGCCATTTGGAACTCCTGAATGGATCGTTCAAAACATTGAACTGTACTGCAGTTCAACACTGTACTACTGTTCAACACTGCACTATACTGTAGTTCAACACTTTTCACTGTACTGCAGTTCAACACTATACTGCATTTCAACACTTTGCACTGTACTGCAGGTCATCACTATATTGCAGTTCAACACTTTGCACTGTACTGCAGATCAACACTGTTTGCACTGTGTTGCAGTTCAACACTTTACACTGTGTTGCAGTTCAACACTTTGCGCTGTAATGCAGTGCATCACTTTGCACTGTGTTGCATCAATCAATGTGCAGAAATAAATTGTACGTATACGTTATAGTTGTATACCACCCCAACATTTTTACTGTAGAAGGATGAAGTTCCCCTAGACGCTGATCTAAGATCAGTTTTGCATTGGCCCCTCCTTAGTGATTAAGGTTAGGATTTGGGGAGGATAACTGATCCTAGTTCGGTGCCTAAGGGCAACTTCTGCTTGCATCCTTTTACCCCCTCCCTCACTGACTATTCTCTCCCCCTCTGATCCCCCCTCTCTCACTGACTCTCCTCTACCCCTCTGATCCCCCCTCTGATCCCCCCTCTCTCACTGATTCTCCTCTACCCCTCTGATCCCCCTCTCTCACTGATTCTCCTCTACCCCTCTGATCCCCCCCCTCTCTCACTGACTCTCCTCTCCCCCTCTGATACCCCCCTCTCTCACTGACTCTCCTCTCCCCCTCTGATCCCCCCTCTCTCACTGACTCTCCTCTACCCCTCTGATACCCCTCTCTCACTGACTCTCCTCTACCCCTCTGATGCCCCCCTCTCTCACTGACTCTCCTCTACCCCTCTGATCCCCCCCCTCTGATCCCCCCTCTCTCACTGATTCTCCTCTACCCCTCTGATCCCCCTCTCTCACTGACTCTCCTCTCTCCCTCTGATCCCCCTCTCTCACTGACTCTCCTCTCTCCCTCTGATGCCCCCTCTCTCACTGACTCTCCTCTCCCCTCTGATGCCCCCTCTGATCCCCCCCTCTCTCACTGACTCTCCTCTACCCTTCTGATCCCCCCCTCTCTCACTGACTCTCCTCTCCCCCTCTGATCCCCCGTCTCTCACTGACTCTCCTCTCCCCTCTGATCACCCCCTCTCTCACTGACTCTCCTCACCCCCTCTGATCACCCCCTCTCTCACTGACTCTCCTCTCTCCCTCCTCTCCCCCTCTCTCACTGACTCTCCTCTACCCTTCTGATCCCCCCTCTCTCACTGACTCTCCTCTCCCCCTCTGATGCCCCCTCTGATCCCCCCCTCTCTCACTGACTCTCCTCTCTCCCTCCTCTCCCCCTCTCTCACTGACTCCTCTCCCCCTCTGATCCCCCGTCTCTCACTGACTCTCCTCTCCCCCTCTGATCACCCCCTCTCTCACTGACTCTCCTCTCCCCTCTGATCACCCCCTCTCTCACTGACTCTCCTCTCTCCCTCTGATGCCCCCCTCTCTCACTGACTCTCCATTCCCCCTCTGATCCCCCCTCTCTCATTGACTCTCCTCTCCCCCTTTAATCACTGACTCTCCTCTACCCCTCTGATCCCCCCTCTCTCATTGACTCACCTCTCCCTCTTTCTCACTGACTCTCCTCTCCCCCTCCTCTCTCCCCCTTTCTCACTGACTCTCCTTTCCCCCTCCGCTCGCCCTCTCTCACTGACTCTCCTCTCGCCCTCTCTCACTGACTCTCCTCTCCCCCTCTCTCACTGACTCTCCTCTCTCCCTCTGATGCCCCCCTTTCTCACTGACTCTCCTCTACCCCTCTGATCCCCCTCTCTCACTGACTCTCCTCTACCCCTCTGATCCCCCCTCTCTCACTGACTCTCCTCTCCCCCTCTGATGCCCCCCTCTCACTGACTCTCCTCTCCCCCTCTCTCACTGACTCTCCTCTCTCCCTCTGATGCCCCCCTCTCTCACTGACTCTCCTCTACCCCTCTGATCCCCCTTTCTCACTGACTCTCCTCTCCTCTCCCCCTCCTCTCCCCCTCTCTCACTGACTCTCCCCCTTTCATAGCCCCCTCCCCCTTCCCTCCCTCAGCATCTGAGGCTGCCTCAGGACCAGGACTCAAGTCGAGGAGAGGTAAGAGAGGAGGTAGAGAGGTGCACTCTGGAAGTTAGACACTTTTATAGTGTTGCTCTTGGATTGATATGCATGAGCTGTACTAATGTGATAAATAATAACTCAAATGTCTATGAACTGTGTCCATGTAGTGTACATTCAGCACACATGTCATGTTATAAATAGTGTGTGCGTGTGCGTGCGTGCGTGCGTGCGTGTGTGTGTGTGTGTGTGTGTATGTGTGTGTGTGTGTGTGTCTGTGTGTCTGTGTGTCTGTGTGTCTGTGTGTGTGTATGTCTTCTGCTGCAGGAGGTGTGTGAGGACTGTTCCATGGGCTTGCCTGGGGTACCAGGCATGGTTGGCACCAAGGGAGAGAAAGGAGACGAGGGCAGGCCGGACATAGGCCACGCCCCTGACGGCTGTGAGAGGGTGAGAAGCAGGGGGAATGGAGCATGGGGGTGGGGGGCAGGGGGACGCGGGTGAGGTGGTTAGGGGTGTATACACTTTTGTCCTGGAAATGTATCATGATTATTCTTACCTGCTGTCAGTTCCAGTCAATTCAGGAAGTAGAGTGAAATTCCAATCCGTTGTCCAATCCGTCGTACTCATGGCCTTTCTCTGTGTGCTGCAGTGTTTCAGAAACCAAAGACTGCAGAGCCAGGAGGCTGCACAGGCGCCTGTATGTCCACACTGTCTCTAACTCTTACATTCACACACCCACAACACACACAACTCACACACACACACCTACAACACACGCAACTCACACACACACACACCTACAACACACGCAACTCACACACACACAGACACACACACCCACAACACACGCAACTCACACACACACACACACACACACACACCCACAACACATGCAACTCACACACACATACGCACACACCGAAACACATGCAACTCACACACACACATACCCACAACGCACGCAACTCACACACACCCACAACACATGTAACTCACACTCCCACACACCCACAACACACACAACTCACACATACCCACAACACACGCAACTCACACACGCAACTCACACACACACACACACACACACAACACATGCAACTCACACACACACACACACACCGAAACACATGCAACTCACACACACACACACCCACAACGCACGCAACTCACACACCCACAACACACGCAACTCACACACACCCACAACACACGCAACTCACACACACACACACACACACACACACACACCGAAACACATGCAACTCACACACACACACCCACAACACACGCAACTCACACACACACACACACACACACACCCACAACACACGCAACTCACACACACACACACCCACAACACACGCAACTCACACACACACACACACACACACCCACAACACACGCAACTCACACACACACACACACCCACAACACACGCAACTCACACACACACACACACACACACACACACACACACACACACACACACACACACACACACACACACACACACACACACACACACACACATGCAACTCACACACACACACACACACCACAACACATGCAACTCACACACACACACACACACCGAAACACACGCAACTCACACACACACACACACCCACAACACACGCAACTCACAGACACACACACATACACAACTCACAGACACACACACACACAACTCACAGACAGACACACACCCGCAACACACACAACTCACAGACACACACTCTGAATAATTGGTTCATCCTCTCGTCTATGTAGACCACCTCTATCACCAATGGAGCTAATGGAGGCTGCTCCGGTCCAGGATCACCAGGCCACCCAGGAACACCAGGATTACCTGGAATAAGGGGGGAGACAGTAAGTGTGTGTGTGTGTGTGTGTGTGTGTGTGTGTGTGTGTGTGTGTGTGTGTGTGTGTGTGTGTGTGTGTGTGTGTGTGTGTGTGTGTGTGTGTGTGTGTGTGTGTGTGTGTGTGTGTGTGTGTGTGTGTGTGTGTGTGTAATTGGTGAAATATAGCGAGTAGCGTTGTTATGGTGTGTTGAATCTCTAACATAAAGTACCTTTCTGCCTACATTTCCCAGGGTCCTCAGGGGCAAAGGGGACAAGCTGGTGTACCAGGGAATATGGTGAGTTCTACACGAGAGATTGTAGGGCATTATAACACTTCATAAGGGTTTAGTAGAGACATTATAAGCCAGCACAACAGAGTCAAAGCATAGTGTCTGTAAGAAGAACTAGGTGTCTATCAGCTGACCATATACAATAATAGTCAGTTGTCATATAAATGCAGTGAAATGTGTTGTCTTACAGGGTAAGCCGTAGTGTACAGCACCCCTGGAGCAAATTAGGGTTAAGTGCCTTGCTCAAGGGCACATCGCTAGATTTTTCACCCTGTCGGCTCAGGTATTTACCCCAGCGACCTTTTGGCTACTGGCCCAACTCTCTTACTGCTAGGATACCTTCCGCCCAAGTAGCCAAGAGATTAGTGACACCTGGAACAACTGTATTTTGAGCCACAGTACAACATCCTATCCCAAAAAGAGAAAGAAAATGGGACTGGTGCAGCCATCCAGGAAGTATCAAACACGATGGGATAGGTGCAAGCAGGGCATCATGTATATAGCTTTCACCGATCCAGTCATGTTCAGAACAGTGATTCGGGAGAGGGGGGATCAGAGCGGGAGAGAAGAGTCAGTGAGGGAGGGGGTAAAAGGATGCAAGGTCAGAGACACATTTTCAAGTAGGATGGCTGCATTTCCACAGTGCTGGATCGGGGCCACCGTGTTTACGTGGCCTGTGTGTCTTGTAAAGCTTCAGCATTGAGGGATCAAGCAGAACTAAGGAACTTTATGTTGATACTATACACGTGATGTCATACAGCCCTCTAGTGGCGCATCCTAGAACTACATAGTTATTGATGTCATTTAATGAATCGTTAACTATTTCCATAAGTATACTTTTAGCTATACTATCCTTTAGCAATAGTATCCCTTTAAATATGGTACCCCTTTAACTATAGTATCCTTTAGCAATAGTATCCCTTTAAATATAGTATCCCTTTAACTATAGTTTCCCTTTAGCTATAGTATACTTTAGCTATAGTATCCCTTTAACTATAGTATCCCTTTAGCTATAGTATCCCTTTAACTATAGTATCCCTTTAGCTATAGTATCCCTTTAGCTATAGTATCCCTTTAAAGATAGTATCCCTTTAGCAATAGTTTCCCTTTTTTTTCACCTTTTTTTAACCAGGCGAATAATTACAATTTTGCAGATTAGCACTGGAGTGATAAATGATCAGATGGTCATGTACAGGTAGAGATATTGGTGTGCAAAAGAGCAGAAAAGTAAATAAATAAAAACAGTATGGGGATGAGGTAGGTGAAAATGGGTGGGCTATTTACCAATAGACTATGTACAGCTGCAGCGATCGATTAGCTGCTCAGATAGCAGATGTTTGAAGTTGGTGAGGGAGATAAAAGTCTCCAACTTCAGGGATTTTTGCAATTCGTTCCAGTCACAGGCAGCAGAGTACTGGAACGAAAGGCGGCCAAATGAGGTGTTGGCTTTAGGGATGATCAGTGAGATACACCTGCTGGAGTGCGTGCTACGGATGGGTGTTGCCATCGTGACCAGTGAACTGTGATAAGGCGGAGCTTTACCTGGCATGGACTTGTAGATGACCTGGAGCCAGTGGGTCTGGCGACGAATATGTAGCGAGGGCCAGCCGACTAGAGCATAGAAGTCGCAGTGGTGGGTGGTATAAGGTGCTTTAGTGACAAAACGGATGGCACTGTGATAAACTGCATCCAGTTTGCTGAGTAGAGTGTTGGAGGCAATTTTGTAGATGACATCGCCGAAGTCGAGTATCGGTAGGATAGTCAGTTTTACTAGGGTAAGTTTGGCGGCGTGAGTGAAGGAGGCTTTGTTGCCGAATAGAAAGCCGACTCTTGATTTGATTTTCGATTGGAGATGTTTGATATGAGTCTGGAAGGAGAGTTTACAGTCTAGCCAGACACCTAGGTACTTATAGGTGTCCACATATTCAAGGTTGGAACCATCCAGGGTGGTGATGCTCGTCGGGCATGCGGCTGCAGGCAGCGATCGGTTGAAAAGCATGCATTTGGTTTTACTAGCGTTTAAGAGCAGTTGGAGGCCAGGGAAGGAGTGTTGTATGGCATGGAAGCTCGTTTGGAGGTTAGATAGCACAGTGTCCAAGGACGGGCCGGAAGTATATAGAATGGTGTCGTCTGCGTAGAGGTGGATCAGGGAATCGCCCTCAGCAAGAGCAACATCATTGATATATACAGAGAAAAGAGTCGGCCCGAGAATTGAACCCTGTGGCACCCCCATAGAGGCTGCCAGAGGACCGGACAGCATGCCCTCTGATTTGACAAACTGAACTCTGTCTGCAAAGTAATTGGTGAACCAGGCAAGGCAGTCATCCGAAAAACCGAGGCTACTGAGTCTGCCGATAAGAATATGGTGATTGACAGCTATAGTATCATTTAGCTACAGTATCCCTTTAGCTATAGTATCCCTTTAAATATGGTATCCCTTTAGCTATAGTATCCCTTTAACTATAGTATCCCTTTAACTATAGTATCCCTTTAGCTATAGTATCCCTTTAAATATGGTATCCCTTTAGCTATAGTATCCCTTTAACTATAGTATCTTTTAGCTATAGTATTCCTTTAACTATAGTATCCCTTGAGCTATAGTATCCCTTTAGCTAGAGTATCCCTTTAACTATAGTATCCCTTTAGCTATAGTATCCCTTTAGCTATTTTATCCATTTAGCTATAGTATCCCTTTAACTATAGTATCCCTTTAGCTATAGTACCCCTTTAACTATAGTATCCTTTAGCTATAGTATCCCTTTAGCTATAGTATCCCTTTAGCTATACTATCCTTTAACTATAGTATCCCTTTAACTATAGTATCCCTTTAGCTATAGTATCCCTTTAGCTGTAGTATCCTTTAGCTATAGTATCCCTTTAGCTATAGTATCCCTTTAGCTATAGTATCCCTTTAGCTATAGGATCCCTTTAGCTATAGTATCCTTTAGCTCTAGTATCCCTTTAACTATAGTATCCCTTTAGCTATAGTATCCCTTTAACTATAGTATCCCTTTAGCTATAGTATACTTTAGCTATAGTATCCCTTTAGCTATAGTATCCCTTTAACTATAGTATCCCTTTAGCTATAGTATCCCTTTAACTATAGTATCCCTTTAACTATAGTATCCCTTTAGCTATAGTATCCATTTAACTATAGTATCCCTTTAGCTATAGTTTCCCTTTAACTATAGTATCCTTTAGCTATAGTATCCCTATAGCTATAGTATCCCTTTAGCTATAGTATCCCTTTAACTATAGTATCCCTTTAACTATAGTATCCCTTTAGCTATATTATCCCTTTAACTATAGTATCCCTTTAGCTATAGTATCCCTTTAGCTATAGTATCCCTTTAACTATAGTATCCCTTTAGCTATAGTATCCCTTTAGCTATAGTATCCATTTAGCTATAGTATCCCTTTAACTATAGTATCCCTTTAACTATAGTATCCCTTTAGCTATAGTTTCCCTTTAACTATAGTATCCTTTAGCTATAGTATCCCTTTAACTATAGTAGCCCTTTAGCTATACTATCCTTTAGCTATAGTATCCCTTTAACTATAGTATTCCTTTAACTATAGTATCCCTTTAACTATAGTATCCCTTTAACTATAGTTTCCCTTTAGCTATAGTATCCCTTTAGCTATAGTATCCCTTTAACTATAGTATCCCTTTAGCTATAGTATCCCTTTAACTATAGTATCCCTTTAGCTATAGTATCCCTTTAACTATAGTATCCCTTTAACTATAGTTTCCCTTTAGCTATAGTATACTTTAGCTATAGTATCCCTTTAGCTATAGTATCCCTTTAGCTATAGGATCCCTTTAGCTATAGTATCCCTTTAGCTATAGTATCCCTTTAACCATAGTATCCCTTTAGCTATAGTATCCCTTTAGCTATAGTATACTTTAGCTATAGTATCCCTTTAGCTATAGTATCCCTTTAACTATAGTATCCCTTTAACTATAGTATCCCTTTAGCTATAGTATCCCTTTAGCTGTAGTATCCTTTAGCTATAGTATCCCTTTAGCTATAGTATCCCTTTAGCTATAGTATCCCTTTAGCTATAGGATCCCTTTAGCTATAGTATCCTTTAGCTCTAGTATCCCTTTAACTATAGTATCCCTTTAGCTATAGTATCCCTTTAACCATAGTATCCCTTTAGCTATAGTATCCCTTTAGCTATAGTATCCCTTTAACTATAGTATCCCTTTAACTATAGTATCCCTTTAGCTATAGTATCCCTTTAACTATAGTATCCCTTTAACTATAGTATCCCTTTAACTATAGTATCCCTTTAGCTATAGTATACTTTAGCTATAGTATCCCTTTAACTATAGTATCCCTTTAACTATAGTATCCCTTTAGCTATAGTATCCCTTTAACTATAGTATCCCTTTAACTATAGTATCCCTTTAACTATAGTATCCCTTTAGCTATAGTATACTTTAGCTATAGTATCCCTTTAGCTATAGTATCCCTTTAGCTATAGTATACTTTAGCTATAGTATCCCTTTAGCTATAGTATCCCTTTAGCTATAGTATCCCTTTAGCTATAGTATCCCTTTAGCTATAGTATACTTTAGCTATAGTATCCCTTTAGCTATAGTATCCCTTTAGCTATAGTATACTTTAGCTATAGTATCCCTTTAACTATAGTATCCCTTTAACTATAGTATCCCTTTAGCTATAGTATCCCTTTAACTATAGTATCCCTTTAACTATAGTATCCCTTTAGCTATAGTATCCATTTAACTATAGTATCCCTTTAGCTATAGTTTCCCTTTAACTATAGTATCCTTTAGCTATAGTATCCCTTTAGCTATAGTATCCCTTTAGCTATAGTATCCCTTTAACTATAGTATCCCTTTAACTATAGTATCCCTTTAGCTATATTATCCCTTTAACTATAGTATCCCTTTAGCTATAGTATCCCTTTAACTATAGTATCCCTTTAGCTATAGTATCCCTTTAACTATAGTATCCCTTTAGCTATAGTATCCCTTTAGCTATAGTATCCATTTAGCTATAGTATCCCTTTAACTATAGTATCCCTTTAACTATAGTATCCCTTTAGCTATAGTTTCCCTTTAACTATAGTATCCTTTAGCTATAGTATCCCTTTAACTATAGTAGCCCTTTAGCTATACTATCCTTTAGCTATAGTATCCCTTTAACTATAGTATTCCTTTAACTATAGTATCCCTTTAACTATAGTATCCCTTTAACTATAGTTTCCCTTTAGCTATAGTATCCCTTTAGCTATAGTATCCCTTTAACTATAGTATCCCTTTAGCTATAGTATCCCTTTAACTATAGTATCCCTTTAGCTATAGTATCCCTTTAACTATAGTATCCCTTTAACTATAGTTTCCCTTTAGCTATAGTATACTTTAGCTATAGTATCCCTTTAACTATAGTATCCCTTTAGCTATAGTATCCCTTTAGCTATAGTATCCCTTTAGCTATAGTATCCCTTTAACTATAGTATCCCTTTAGCTATAGTATCCCTTTAACTATAGTATCCCTTTAACTATAGTATCCCTTTAGCTATAGTATCCATTTAACTATAGTATCCCATTAGCTATAGTATCCCTTTAACTATAGTATCCCTTTAACTATAGTATCCCTTTAGCTATAGTATCCATTTAACTATAGTATCCCTTTAGCTATAGTATCCTTTAGCTATAGTATCCTTTAGCTATAGTATCCCTTTAACTATTGTATCCCTTTAGCTATAGTATCCCTTTAGCTATATTGTCCAAAGTAAATCAAATACAATTTATTGGTCACATACACATATTTATCAGATTTTATTGTGGGTGTAGTGAAATGCTTGTGTTCCTAGCTCCAACAGTGCAGGAGTATCTAACAATTCACAACAATACACACAAATCACAAAGTAAAAGAATGGAATTAAGAAATTTTTAAATATTAGGACAAGCAATGTCGGAGTTGCATTGACTAGAATACAGTAGGATACAGTAGAATACAGTATATACATGTTAAATGAGTAAAACAGTATGTAAACATTATGTAAAGTGACCAGTGATTCCATGTCGATGTACGTAAGGCATCAATCAACCTCTAAGGTGCAAGTTTGAGTAACCTGTTAGTACCCGGCTAGTGACAGTGTCTAAGTTCAGGGCGGCAGGGTAGTGGGTGGAGGCCGACTAGTGATGGCTATTGCTATTTAACAGTCTGATGGTCTTGAGATAGAAACTGTTTTTGAGTCTCTCGGTCCCAGCTTTGATCCCTTTAGCAATAGTATCCGTTTTTGATTGGAGGAGCAATCCAGTGTCTACAACCCTGATGGGTAACATATCAGAGCTCAGAACCGTTGTTTTAGATGCCATCTCATTGCCTGTTTCTCCTCTACAGGGTCCTCCTGGTTTTCCTGGTCCTCAAGGCTCATCTGGACTACCTGTGAGTTTACTATACATACACTACACCGATACAACACCAACACTACACCTATACTGCACATAGAGTATACTGCACATATACTACACCTATACTAGACTTACACTAGATGTAAATTGCACCTATACTACACCTATACTTCACGTATCAATACTGCACATATACTACACCGATACTACACCATCACTACACCTCCACTACACGTATGCTACACATTTACTATGTCTGTAATATGCCAATACCACAAATATACTACACATATACTACACCTATACAACAAAAATGCTAAACCTATACTACACATAAAGTATACTACACCTCGACTACACCAATACTACACCGATACTGCACATGCAGTTTACCACACCTACACTACACATATACTATGTTTATACTACACCGCTATGATACATATACTACACATACACTATACCTATACTACACCTATACTACACATATACTACACATGAAAATAAGAATTTGTTCTTAACTGACTTGCCTAGTAAAATTAAGGTAAAATAAAAAAAATAAAAAATATACTACACATATACTACACCTATACTACACATATACTACACCTATACTACACATATACTACACCTATACTACACCCATACTACACCTATACTACACATATACTACACATGAAAATAAGAATTTGTTCTTAACTGACTTGCCTAGTAAAATTAAGGTAAAATAAAAAATAAAAAAAATATACTACACATATAGTACACATATACTACACATATACTACACCTATACTACACATATACTACACACATACTACACCTATACTACGCCTATACTACACCTATACTACACATATACTACACCTATACTACACATATACTACACCTATACTACACATATACTACACCCATACTACACCTATACTACGCCTATACTACACCTATACTACACCTATACGCCACATATACTACACCTATACTACATATATACTACACCCATACTACACCTATACTACACCTATACTACACCTATACCACACATATATCATGCATATACTACACATATACTACACCCATACTACACCTATACTACACCTATACCACATATACACTACACCTATGCTACACCTATGATACACATATACTACACATATACTACACCTATACTACACATATACTACACCTATACTACACATATACTACACCCATACTACACCTATACTACGCCTATACTACACTTATACTACACCTATACGCCACATATACTACACCTATACTACACATATACTACACCCATACTACACCTATACTACACCTATACTGCACCTATACCACACATATATCATGCATATACTACACATATACTACACCCATACTACACCTATACTACACCTATACCACATATACACTACACCTATACTACACCTATGATACACCTATGATACACATATACTACACCTATACTACACCTATACTACACCTATATCATGCATATACTACACATATACTACACCTATACTACACCTATACCACACATATAGTACACATTTACTACACCTATACTACACCTATACCACACATATACTACACATATATCGTACATATACTACACATATACTACACCCATACTACACCTATACTACACCTATACCACATATATACTACACCTATACTACACCTAGGATACACATATACTACACCTATACTACACCTATACTACACATATACTACACATATGATACACATATACTACACATATACTACACCTATACCACATATATACTACACCTATACTACACCTATACTACACCTATACCACATATATACTACACCTATACTACACCTATGATACACATACACTACACATATACTACACCTATACCACACATATGATACACATATACTACACCTACACTACACCTATACTACACCTATACTACACATATACTACACATGAAAATAAGAATTTGTTCTTAACTGACTTGCCTAGTAAAATTAAGGTAAAATAAAAAATAAAAAAAATATACTACACATATAGTACACATATACTACACATATACTACACCTATACTACACATATACTACACACATACTACACCTATACTACGCCTATACTACACCTATACTACACATATACTACACCTATACTACACATATACTACACCTATACTACACATATACTACACCCATACTACACCTATACTACGCCTATACTACACCTATACTACACCTATACGCCACATATACTACACCTATACTACATATATACTACACCCATACTACACCTATACTACACCTATACTACACCTATACCACACATATATCATGCATATACTACACATATACTACACCCATACTACACCTATACTACACCTATACCACATATACACTACACCTATGCTACACCTATGATACACATATACTACACATATACTACACCTATACTACACATATACTACACCTATACTACACATATACTACACCCATACTACACCTATACTACGCCTATACTACACTTATACTACACCTATACGCCACATATACTACACCTATACTACACATATACTACACCCATACTACACCTATACTACACCTATACTGCACCTATACCACACATATATCATGCATATACTACACATATACTACACCCATACTACACCTATACTACACCTATACCACATATACACTACACCTATACTACACCTATGATACACCTATGATACACATATACTACACCTATACTACACCTATACTACACCTATATCATGCATATACTACACATATACTACACCTATACTACACCTATACCACACATATAGTACACATTTACTACACCTATACTACACCTATACCACACATATACTACACATATATCGTACATATACTACACATATACTACACCCATACTACACCTATACTACACCTATACCACATATATACTACACCTATACTACACCTAGGATACACATATACTACACCTATACTACACCTATACTACACATATACTACACATATGATACACATATACTACACATATACTACACCTATACCACATATATACTACACCTATACTACACCTATACTACACCTATACCACATATATACTACACCTATACTACACCTATGATACACATACACTACACATATACTACACCTATACCACACATATGATACACATATACTACACCTACACTACACCTATACTACACCTATACTACACCTATACTACACATATGCTATGCCTATACTACACCTATACTACACCTATACTACACCTATACTACACCTATACTACACATATACTACACATATACTACACCTATACTACATCTATACTACACATATACTACACCTATACTACACCTATACTACACATATACTACACATATACTACACCCATACTACACCTATACTACACCTATACCACACATGTGATACACCTATACTACACACATACTACACCTATACTGCACATATACTACACCTGTACTACACCTATACTATCTTTGCTGCACCTGCCTACACTACACCTACCTATACTACGTCTATGCTACACCTATACTACACCTGCCTATACTACACCTATACTACATACTTCTCTCTCTCTCTGTCTCTCTCTCACTCTTTCTCTCTCCATATCTCTCTTCTAATATGAAACACCATCACCACTGAACGTGAATCTTCCTGCTATCTCCATCTCTCCAGCTTTTTAATGAAAGTTATTTCAGATGAGGACAATTCTATTGTCTCGCCTGTTCATCAATTATTTCCTCTGTGAAAGTGATGGAGAGTGGTAGTGCCATGCAGACAGCACACCAATCCCCCTGATGTCATTCCATTATTTTAGCAGAATGGAAGTTGCAATGGTTGATTCCAGCAAGGAATCTGTTTTTAAAACGTTAGGGAGTGTTTAATTCCAAGTGTGTGTATGTGTGTGTGTGGTGAGGGGGGGGGGGGTTGTGTGTGTGTGTGTGTGTGTGTGTGTGTGTGTGTGTGTGTGTGTGTGTGTGTGTGTGTGTGTGTGTGTGTGTGTGTGTGTGTGTATCTCTGCCACGCTCCGTTCTGTTGAATTTTATCTGATTAAATAGTAGCAGCTGTGAAAGATGGATTTTTCATCGTAATGAAACTCCGCTGCATTGATAAGACATTCAACTGAATCTATAACAGGGATTTTAATGGCTTTATGCTGTTAGTCTTAGAGAATAGGAGAGGGAGAGAGAGAGATGGAAGGAAAGAAGATAGAGAGAGGCTGGGGGGTGACAGATAGAAAGGGGCTGAGAAAGGGGGGTGAGAGATAGAAAGGGGCTGAGAGAGGGGGGTGACAAATAAAAAGGGGCTGAGAGAGGGGGGTCACAGATAGAAAGGGGCTGAGAGAGGGGGTTGACAGATAGAAAGGGGCTGAGAGAGGGGGTGAGAGATAGAAATGGGCTGAGAGAGGGGGACGACAGACAGAAAGGGGCTGAGAGAGGGGGGTGACAGATAGAAAGGGGCTGAGAGAGGGGGGTGACAGATAGAAAGGGGCTGAGAGAGGGGGATGACAGACATAAAGAGGCTGGGAGAGGGGGGTGACAGATAGAAAGGGGCTGAGAGGGGGATGACAAATAGAAAGGGGCTGAGAGGGGGATGACAGATAGAAAGGGGCTGAGAGAGGGAGATGACAAATAGAAAGGGGCTGAGAGGGGGATGACAGATAGAAAGTGGCTGAGAGAGGGAGATGACAAATAGAAAGGGGCTGAGAGGGGGATGACAGATAGAAAGGCGCTGAGAGAGGGAGATGACAGATAGAAAGGGGCTGAGAAGGGGGCAGATAGAAAGGGGCTGAGAGAGGGGGTGAGATAGATAGTGGCTGAGAGAGGGGGGTGACAGATAGAAAGGGGCTGAGAGAGGGAGATGACAGATAGAAAGGGGCTGAGAGAGGGGGATGACAGATAGAAAGGGGCAGAGAGAGGGGGGTGACAGATAGAAAGGGGCTGAGAGAGGGGGGTGACAGATAGAAAGGGGCTGAGAGAGGGGGTGACAGATAGAAAGGGGCTGAGAGAGGGAGATGACAGATAGAAAGGGGCTGAGAGAGGGAGATGACAAATAGAAAGGGGCTGAGAGGGGGGTGACAGATAGAAAGGCGCTGAGAGAGGGAGATGACAGATAGAAAGGGGCTGAGAAGGGGGGCAGATAGAAAGGGGCTGAGAGAGGGGGTGAGAGATAGATAGTGGCTGAGAGAGGGGGTGACAGAAAGGGGCTGAGAGAGGGAGATGACAAATAGAAAGGGGCTGAGAGAGGGGGTGACAGATAGAAAGGGGCTGAGAGAGGGGGTTGACAGATAGAAAGGGGCTGAGAGAGGGGATGACAGATAGAAAGGGGCTGAGAGAGGAAGATGACAAATAGAAAGGGGCTGAGAGGGGGATGACAGATAGAAAGGGGCTGAGAGGGGGGTGACAGATAGAAAGGCGCTGAGAGAGGGAGATGACAGATAGAAAGGGGCTGAGAAGGGGGCAGATAGAAAGGGGCTGAGAGAGGGGGTGAGAGATAGATAGTGGCTGAGAGAGGGGGTGACAGATAGAAAGGGGCTGAGAGAGGGAGATGACAAATAGAAAGGGGCTGAGAGAGGGGTGACAGATAGAAAGGGGCTGAGAGAGGGGGTTGACAGATAGAAAGGGGCTGAGAGAGGGGATGACAGATAGAAAGGGGCTGAGAGAGGGAGATGACAAATAGAAAGGGGCTGAGAGGGGGATGACAGATAGAAAGGGGCTGAGAGGGGGTGACAGATAGAAAGGCGCTGAGAGAGGGAGATGACAGATAGAAAGGGGCTGAGAAGGGGGCAGATAGAAAGGGGCTGAGAGAGGGGGGTGAGAGATAGATAGTGGCTGAGAGAGGGGGGTGACAGATAGAAAGGGGCTGAGAGAGGGAGATGACAGATAGAAAGGGGCTGAGAGGGGGATGACAGATAGAAAGGGGCAGAGAGAGGGAGATGACAGATAGAAAGGGGCTGAGAGAGGGGGATGACAGATAGAAAGGGGCTGAGAGAGGGGATGACAGATAGAAAGGGGCTGAGAGAGGGAGATGACAGATAGAAAGGGGCTGAGAGAGGGAGATGACAGATAGAAAGGGGCTGAGAGAGGGAGATGACAGATAGAAAGGGGCTGAGAGAGGGGGATGACAGATAGAAAGGGGCTGAGAGAGGGGATGACAGATAGAAAGGGGCTGAGAGAGGGGATGACAGATAGAAAGGGGCTGAGAGAGGGAGATGACAAATAGAAAGGGGCTGAAAGGGGGGTGACAGATAGAAAGGGGCTGAGAGAGGGGGTGAGAGATAGATAGTGGCTGAGAGAGGGGGGTGACAGATAGAAAGGGGCTGAGAGAGGGAGATGACAAATAGAAAGGGGCTGAGAGAGGGGGTGACAGATAGAAAGGGGCTGAGAGAGGGGGTTGACAGATAGAAAGGGGCTGAGAGAGGGGATGACAGATAGAAAGGGGCTGAGAGAGGGAGATGACAAATAGAAAGGGGCTGAGAGGGGGATGACAGATAGAAAGGGGCTGAGAGGGGGGTGACAGATAGAAAGGCGCTGAGAGAGGGAGATGACAGATAGAAAGGGGCTGAGAAGGGGGGGCAGATAGAAAGGGGCTGAGAGAGGGGGGTGAGAGATAGATAGTGGCTGAGAGAGGGGGTGACAGATAGAAAGGGGCTGAGAGAGGGAGATGACAAATAGAAAGGGGCTGAGAGAGGGGGTGACAGATAGAAAGGGGCTGAGAGAGGGGGTTGACAGATAGAAAGGGGCTGAGAGAGGGGATGACAGATAGAAAGGGGCTGAGAGAGGGAGATGACAAATAGAAAGGGGCTGAGAGGGGGATGACAGATAGAAAGGGGCTGAGAGGGGGGTGACAGATAGAAAGGCGCTGAGAGAGGGAGATGACAGATAGAAAGGGGCTGAGAAGGGGGGGCAGATAGAAAGGGGCTGAGAGAGGGGGGTGAGAGATAGATAGTGGCTGAGAGAGGGGGGTGACAGATAGAAAGGGGCTGAGAGAGGGAGATGACAGATAGAAAGGGGCTGAGAGGGGGATGACAGATAGAAAGGGGCAGAGAGAGGGAGATGACAGATAGAAAGGGGCTGAGAGAGGGGGATGACAGATAGAAAGGGGCAGAGAGAGGGGATGACAGATAGAAAGGGGCTGAGAGAGGGAGATGACAGATAGAAAGGGGCTGAGAGAGGGGGATGACAGACATAAAGAGGCTGGGAGGGGGTGACAGACATAAAGAGGCTGGGAGAGGCGGGTGACAGATAGAAAGGGGCTGAGAGGGGGATGACAATTAGAAAGGGGCTGAGAGGGGGATGACAGATAGAAAGGGGCTGAGAGAGGGAGATGACAAATAGAAAGGGGCTGAGAGAGGGAGATGACAAATAGAAAGGGGCTGAGAGGGGGATGACAGATAGAAAGGGGCTGAGAGAGGGAGATGACAAATAGAAAGGGGCTGAGAGGGGGGTGACAGATAGAAAGGGGCTGAGAGAGGGAGATGACAGATAGAAAGGGGCTGAGAGAGGGGGATGACAGATAGAAAGGGGCAGAGAGAGGGAGATGACAGATAGAAAGGGGCTGAGAGAGGGGGATGACAGATAGAAAGGGGCTGAGAGAGGGAGATGACAAATAGAAAGGGGCTGAGAGGGGGATGACAGATAGAAAGGGGCTGAGAGAGGGAGATGACAAATAGAAAGGGGCTGAGAGGGGGGTGACAGATAGAAAGGGGCTGAGAGAGGGAGATGACAGATAGAAAGGGGCTGAGAGAGGGGGATGACAGATAGAAAGGGGCAGAGAGAGGGAGATGACAGATAGAAAGGGGCTGAGAGAGGGGGATGACAGATAGAAAGGGGCAGAGAGAGGGGGATGACAGATAGAAAGGGGCTGAGAGAGGGAGATGACAGATAGAAAGGGGCAGAGAGAGGGAGATGACAGATAGAAAGGGGCTGAGAGAGGGGGATGACAGATAGAAAGGGGCTGAGAGAGGGGGATGACAGATAGAAAGGGGCAGAGAGAGGGGGATGACAGAAAGGGGCTGAGAGAGGGGGATGACAGATAGAAAGGGGCTGAGAGAGGGAGATGACAGATAGAAAGGGGCTGAGAGAGGGAGATGACAGATAGAAAGGGGCAGAGAGAGGGGGGTGACAGATAGAAAGATTCTGGACACATGGTTAGTATGTGCCATTCCATTTGCTCCATTCCAGACATTATTATGAGCCGTCTTCCTCTCACCAGACTCCACTTAATTTTGTCTTTCTTTTCAAGTGACATTTTCTCCTTTTTTTCCCCTCTCATTTATTATTATCTGTCTTTTCCTCAAAATGTTCCTCATCTCTCTAACTCACCTCCTCTCTCTCCATCCCTCTCTCCTCATCTACTTACTCTCCATACCTCTCTCCTCATCTCCTCTCTCTCTATACCTCTCTCCTCATCTCCTCTCTCTCCATACCTCTCTCCTCATTTCCTCTCTCTCCATACCTCTTTCCTCATCTCCTCTCTCTCCATATCTCTCTCCTCATCTCCTCTCTCTCCATACCTCTCTCCTCATCTCCTCTCTCTCCCTCACCTTCTCCTCTCTCTCCATACCTCTCTCCTCACCTCCTTCTCTCCATACCTCTCTCCCTCACCTTCTCCTCTCTCTCCATACCTCTCTCCTCATCTCCTCTCTCTCCATACCTCTCTCCTCATCTCCTCTCTCGCCCTCACCTTCTCCTCTCTCTCCATACCTCTCTCCTCACCTCCTTCTCTCCATACCTCTCTCCTCACCTCCTTCTCTCCATACCTCTCTCCCTCACCTTCTCCTCTCTCTCAGTACCTCTCTCCTCTCCTCTCTCTCATACCTCTTTCCTCTCCTCTCTCTCCATACCTCTCTCCTCTCCTCTCTCATCATACCTCTCCTCTCCTCTCATCTCTCTCCATACCTCTCTTCTCCCTCTCCATACCTCTGACCTCTCCTCTCTCCCTCTACCCTTCTCCTTCCAGGGTCAGCAAGGTGAGAGAGGGCCAGCAGGACCACCAGGTGTTAAAGGTGAAATGGTGAGTGACATCTCTCCTCATCAATACATGATAGATACATTTTAATACATGACAGATAAAGATATGTTTTTACTTTAATTTCTAAATCTTTATGGTCCCTCTCAGGGCTCTTCAGGGACTAATGGATACCCAGGTTCTATGGGACCCCCTGGACTTCCTGTAAGACACAACTTGTTTCATCACGTTTACATGAATGAACATATTGGGAACATATTGGCTGCTTTGCTGATTTGTGGAAAGATGGATGGATAGATGGATGGATGGATTTTGACTTGATTGATTGATTGATTGATTGACAGGGCCTGAAAGGTGAGCGGGGGACCCCAGGGGCTGCAGGAACGAAGGGAGAATCGGTAAACATTGACATACACAGTTGTCATATATTGAACATTGATGTGTTTTCCCCTCATTTGAATAGTCTAAGAAACCTCTGGCATTTGAACAGAATAGCTGTAGCAGATGACATAGTGAGTTGATAACTATGCATCTGTTGGGTTCTATTTCATTATTTCAGTGAGTGCGAGATTATGTCTTACTCCCTTCCTCTCTCCTGCAGGGTCCACCAGGCAACCCAGGATACCAGGGACAGGCTGGAGTCGCGGTCCGTAACCTTATCCCCTCATCCCCGTCATCCCTCGTCCATATAACCTATCATCCATAACCTCATCACCTCTATCCCCACATCTTCATCCCTTGTCCCTATAACCTATCATCCATAATATCATCCCCTCATCTTTATCCCTTGTCCCTATAACCTATCATCCATAACCTCATCCCCTCCATCCCCACATCTTTATCCCTCGTCCCTATAATTTATCATCCATAACCTTATCCCCTCTATACCCACTTCTTTATCCATTGTCCCTATAACCTATCATCCATATCCTGCATCTTTAGGACTAAAAAGCATCATTTCACTCTCTTTGTCCACAGGGACCCAAAGGAGAGGCTGGACTGGCAGGGTCTGACGGACCAAAAGGAGATCAGGTATATTACAATGAAATATGTATTCGAAATATACAGTACATTCCAAATGCTGTGTTCAAACAACACACACATACAGACTGGTGTGTTCTCTCGTTATTTGTAGGGCTCCCAAGGGCAACCAGGCTTCCCAGGGACACCGGTAAGTGAAAGATTCATCTCATCTACTTCATGGCTTAGTTAAATATCTTAGTTAAATATCTATTGGCATGTGATGTGCCCCATCACTTACCTCTTGATACTAAATGCTAACTTTGTAGGGCCCACCTGGTCCCCCTGGGAAACAAGGAAGAGAAGGACCACCTGGACCCAAGGCTGACAAGGTAGAGCAGCTTATAATACTCTTTTTTAATATTTATGTTTCTACTTAATGGTAAGGGTAATGTTATTTATTTCTCTCTCTCTCTCTCGCTCTCGCTCTCTCTCTCTCTCTCTCTCTCTCTCTCTCTCTGTGTGTGTGTGTCTCACTCTGTGTCTCTCTCCCTCCGTGTCTCTCTCTCTCTCTCTCTCTCTCTCTCTCTCTGTGTGTGTGTCTCACTCTCTGTGTCTCTCTCCCTCTCTCACTCTCTCTCTCTCTGTGTGTGTGTGTCTCACTCTGTGTCTCTCTCCCTCCGTGTCTCTCTCTCTCTCTCTCTCTCTCTCTCTGTGTGTGTGTCTCACTCTCTCTGTGTCTCTCTCCCTCTCTCACTCTCTCTCTCTCTGTGTGTGTGTGTCTCACTCTCTCTGTGTCTCTCTCCCTCCGTGTGTCTCGCTCTCTGTCTTTCTCTCTCTCTCTCTCTCGCTCTCTCTTGCTCTGTCTCTCTCTTTCTCTCTCTCTCTGTCTCTCTCTCTCTCAGGGTAACGATGGAGCACAAGGTCCACAGGGCCCATCTGGACCTCCAGGTTCTTCTGGGTCTCCTGGCTTGCAGGTGAGTGTGTCTGTGCGTCAGTGTACGTTATCACGAGATATATATACTTTGTACAATTTCATGGACGATGGGTTTTAATTTCTTCGGATCATTGGGACGCTAGCGTCCCACCTCGACAACATCTGGGGAAATTGTAGAGCGTGAAATTCTAAATACAAAAGTAGTAATATTAAACATTCATAGAAATACGGGTGTTATACAACATTCTTTAGCTTAGAATCTTGGTAATCGAACCGCTTTGTCCAATTTAGGATTTACGGCGAAAGCATAGCATTTGATTGTCTGAGGACAGCGCCTCACCCACTTCCTGCATTAACATGAATTCATAACCTGCACAGGTGTCAGAAAACTCAAAAATTGCGAAAAAATAAATCACTTACCTTTGAAGATGTTGCTCTTTTTTCAATCCAAAGGGTCCCAGTTACACAATGAATGGTCGATTTGTTCGATAAAGTCCTTCTTAATATCCCAGAAATGTCAGTTTATTTGGATTCATAAATGCACCTGTTCCAACATGCCTACAAAGGAATCTAAAAGGTTAAACTTCGTCCAAACAATTCAAACAACGTTTCTAATCCAACCTCAAGTACCCTAATGTGTAAATAATCAATCAAATTTAAGACTGAATATACTGTGTTCAATACCGGAGAAAAAGAACGAGGAGCACGCACTCATTCACGCGGGCCAAAAGACAAAGTGTCCCTCCTTCTGAGGGACACTTTGAAACAATACGAATACTTCTTAATTTTTCAAAAAACAAGCATGAAACAAATTCTAAAGAATGTTGACATCTAGTGGAAGCCAGGGGAATTGCGGACTTCCCCATAGAAAAGCATTGAAAAGTCCAATTACCCCAAAAAATTATCCTGGATGGATTGTCCTCGGGATTTCACATGCCAAATCAGTTCTGTTATACTCACAGATATTATTTTAACAATTTTATCCAATATCCAATTTTATCCAATAATTTCTATCCAATACTACCATGCATATAAATATCCCAGCTTCTGGGCCTGAGTAACAGGCAGTTTACTTTGGGCACCTCATTCATCCAAACTTCCGAATACTGCCCCCAAGCCTTAAAAAGTTAAAGAATGCTCTCACCTCACTGCCTTTCTTCCTGTGTGTCCAAAGGGACCTCCTGGATTTGAGGGATTGGATGGTAAAGATGGGAAACCAGGGATGAGGGTAAGAGAAGATTCATACATACGACATAATACTCTAGATAGTATAGTTAGTCTATGGATGTGTTGAATTGACCCCCCCCCCCTCTTTTACTCTCTCTCCCTCTCTTTATTTCTCTCTCTCTCTCCCTCTCGCTTTCTCGCTTTCTCACTCTCCCAGGGAGAGCCAGGGCTTCCAGGGGCGGCAGGACATAAAGGAATGCCAGTAAGTGCCATTTGACCTTTACATGAACCCTACATATGATCTCAGTGACCTCTACCCCTTCTGAAAAATTGGACCCCGTCTCCCCCAACCCGGGACCTTGTCTCATTTCACATACTGTTAGATAGATGTCACTGCTGTGACATCACTTATGTGACATCACTGACTTGTCATCAGTGTGTGAATCACCACATTCACAATGAGCCCAAATGGAGCAGGTGACTTGTATCTGTTCATCTATCAAACATCACCCACTGATGTCACCTCACATACCAGTTTACGCACGTATGTCACAGAGCTTACTGTATGTGCCAATCAGCTGCCCATGTTTCCATAGGAAGAGTTCAGGGGTCTTATCAGCCCTCCTGGTATGAGTTGCTCTAAGAAAGTGGGCCAGAACTATTGGGTTCTGACTGACACAGCTGATCTGTTCTGCACAATGTTTACTTTTGGTATGATAAATATACCTTATTGTTTTTGCAAAGTAAAACAAATGTCTCACACAGTTCAAAACAATGAGGAAAGGAAAGAGGGCCTTTTGTTTCAATCATGCTACTTTCTGTCTATGTCAGTGTTTCTGTGTGGGGCCTTTGAGAGGGTAGGTGTTCAAATCAGTGTGAGATTTCAAAGTGATATGTTTTGAAAACTACATGTTTTGTGATGTGTGTCATGTTGAAAGCTGTGTGTGAGATGCAATGTTTGTTTTGTTTATCTTTGATCCCTCTGCTCTCAGGGTTTCAAAGGGAAGCATGGACATGTTGGCTTCCCTGGACAGAAGGTGAGTTGACCACACACACGCTACTCTTTTCAACTTGTCTGTCTGATGCCTGCTACCATACAGAACACCAGATTATTAACACATTGTTATGGATACTGGTTACTCACCCCTCTCCTTCTGTCTTCCTCCTCTCTTCAGGGTGATGCTGGGCCTGTTGGTCCACCGGGGTCAACTGGCAGACCAGGACTTGAGGCAAGTCAAACCACATGATGCATATGCACCTGCTCAATTCATGTTGTTTGATGTATGAATGATGTTCATATGGAATGAGTGAATGAGAACCATTTCGAATGACAACACCAATTGAATGAAGGATTTTGTCACAATATGTGTCAAACTGAGAGTAACCTTTGACCTCTTGCAGGGTGATGCTGGAACCCCAGGGCCTCAGGGTCGACCCGGTCCCCCAGGACACCTTGTGAGTACATGAACTTTAACCTCTCACCTACAGTCACCTCCAGAATTATTGCCACCTTGATAATGATGAGCAAAAAAATAAATACTGAATAAATAATACAACTAATGAGTTCTATTGTCTGCTCACAAACATGTTCAAATCTTATTATGTTACACTAGCTAGTACAATTGCTCAGAGAAAGAGACTTTGTTTAACAAGTAATAAAAAATAAAATAAAATTATTAATTATTTGCACCCCTAAAGATTCTTTTCAATAAAATCAAACAAAATAAAATCATCTTTTATCATTCGACTTTTGCAGTCAAAAGAGCAAATCCCCCTCTAGTGGCCTCCTGGGTGTAATGTTATTCATATTTTCCTTTCCTTAATTATTAATAAACGTTCTTTTAACAAAAACACAGAAAATTCTGTGTTTTTACACCGTACGGTTTTGTGATATTTCAGTCTTCTGTGATGTATTTCAAGTGTAAAATTGGGATGCAAATCCAAAATGGAAGACATTTCAACTCTATGTCTGACATGGTACAGGTGTCTCCTTTTTTTAAGCCAATTCCCAGTTTTATGCGGTGTATACTTTTGTTTCAAAGTCGATTTGTTTAAGTCTACCAAGGAACTCTGCGTGACCCTGATTCAGTGTAAGGAACTGTATTGTGTCCTTCCATGGCTTCCTGTTTCACTGGGGTATAAAAAAATAGGTAACACGCATGGGGGACAAAACACCTCTCAAAATCTCTCTCTCTACAACTGGATCCTGGACGGGCCGCCCCCAGGTGGTGAGGGTAGGTAACAACACATCCGCCACACTGATCCTCAACATGGGGGCCCCAAAGGGGTGTGTGCTCAGTCCCCTCCTGTACTCCACCCATGACTGCACGGCCAGGCACAACTCCAACACCATCATTAACTTTGCCGATGACACAACAGTGGTAGGCTTGATCACCAACAACGACGAGACAGCCTATAGGGAGGAGGTCAGAGACCTGGCCGTGTGGTGCCAGGACAACAACCTCTCCCTCAACATGATCAAGACAAAGGAGGTGATAATTGACTACAGGAAAAGGGAGACCCGGCAACGCCCCTATTCTCATCAACAGGGCTGTAGTGGAGCAGGTTGAGAGCTTCAAGTTCTTTGATGTCCACATCACCGATACTCTAACATGGTCCAAACACACCAAGACAGTGGTGAAGAGGGCACAACAAAACCTATTCCCCCTCAGGAGACTGAAAAGATTTGGCATGGGTCCTCAGATCCTCAAAAGGTTCTACAGCTGCACCATCGAGAGCATCCTGACTGGTTGCATCACTGCCTGGTGTGGCAACTGCTCGGCCTCTGACCGCAAGGCACTACAGAGGGTTGTGCATACGGCCCAGTACATGACAGGGGCCAAGCTTCCTGCCATCCAGGCCCTCTATACCAGCCGGTTTCAGAGGAAAGCCCTAACAAGTGTCAAAGACTCCAGCCACCCCAGTCATAGACTGTTCTCTCTGCTACCGCACAGCAAGCGGTAGCACCAAGTCTAGTTCCAAGAAGCTTCTGAACAGCTTCTACCCCCAAGTCATACGACTCGAAAATAGAGGTCTTTTGGACATCTAAACCAGTGGTGGGTTTTGCATAACCTCATACCTACTGTAAACTGTGGTGGTGGGTCAATGATGTTATTGGGCTGTTTTACGTCCACTGGTCCTGGGGCCCTTGTTAAGGTAAACAGCATCATGAACGTTACCCAGTACCAGGACATTGTAGCCCAGAACCTGGTTTCCTCTGCCAAGAGGCTGAACATTGGGTGTAAGTGAATCTTCCAGCGAAACAATGACCCCAAGCACACATCAAAACCCACAAAGAAATGGTTATTTGTCCATAAAATCAGTCTCCACACTTGAACCTCCACACTTGAACCCCCAACCTGTTTTTTGAATTGATGAGGGAAGTCCGTGAGACCAAAGGATATCAAGGATCTGGAAAGATTCTCTATAGAGGAAGATTCTGAGATCCCTCCCAGTGTGTTCTAGAATCTCCTAAAACATAGAAAAATGCTCAGTGTTCTTTTCCTACCAAGGGGAGGGTACACAATGTATTGGAAACAGGGGGGTCAATCATTTTAATAACTACCTTTTTTTAGGGAAAAAATGATGACTTGGTAAACAAAATCTCTTTCTCTGAGCAATTGTATTGGTATAAAACAATATAAGTGTCCTTTTTGGGGGGCATTCAATATAGTTCAGTATTTGTATTAATTATTTCATAGTATTTTTTGCTCATCTTTATCAATGGTGCCAATAGTTTTGTAGGTGACTATATGACTCTTGGTTAGTGTTATATTCATTGTGTTTGTTAATAAGGTTTGTATTGTTGTATTCAGTGTGTTCGTTAATACGGTTTGTATTGTTGTATTCAGTGTGTTCGTTAATACGGTTTGTGTTGTTGTATTCAGTGTGTTCGTTAATAAGTTTTGTATTGTTGTATTCAGTGTGTTCGTTAATAAGGTTTGTGTTGTCTTATTCAGCGTGTTCATTAGTAAGGTTTGTATATTGTTGTATTCAGTGTGTTTGTTAATAAGGTTTGTGTTGTTGTATTCAGTGTGTTCGTTAATAAGGTTTGTGTTGTTGTATTCAGTGTGTTCGTTAATACGTTTTGTATTGTTGTATTCAGTGTGTTCGTTAATACGGTTTGTATTGTTGTATTCAGTGTGTTCGTTAATACGGTTTGTGTTGTTGTATTCAGTGTGTTGGTTAATATGGTTTGTGTTGTTGTATTCAGTGTGTTTGTTAATACGGTTTGTGTTGTTGTATTCAGTGTGTTCGTTAATACGGTTTGTGTTGTTGTATTCAGTGTGTTCGTTAATATGGTTTGTATTGTTGTATTCAGTGTGTTTGTTAATACGGTTTGTGTTGTTGTATTCAGTGTGTTCGTTAATACGGTTTGTGTTGTTGTATTCAGTGTGTTCGTTAATATGGTTTGTATTGTTGTATTCAGTGTGTTCGTTAATATGGTTTGTATTGTTGTATTCAGTGTGTTGGTTAATACGGTTTGTATTGTTGTATTCAGTGTGTTCGTTAATACGGTTTGTGTTGTTGTATTCAGTGTGTTCGTTAATATGGTTTGTATTGTTGTATTCAGCGTGTTCGTTAATACGTTTTGTATTGTTGTATTCAGTGTGTTCGTTAATAAGGTTTGTGTTGTTGTATTCAGTGTGTTTGTTAATAAGGTTTGTGTTGTTGTATTCAGTGTGTTCGTTAATAAGGTTTGTGTTGTTGTATTCAGCGTGTTTGTTAATAAGGTTTGTGTTGTTGTATTCAGTGTGTTCATTAGTAAGGTTTGTATATTGTTGTATTCAGTGTGTTTGTTAATAAGGTTTGTGTTGTTGTATTCAGTGTGTTCGTTAATATGGTTTGTGTTGTTGTATTCAGCGTGTTCGTTAATAAGGTTTGTGTTGTTGTATTCAGCGTGTTTGTTAATAAGGTTTGTGTTGTTGTATTCAGTGTGTTCGTTAATAAGGTTTGAATGTGTATATGTTGCTAACAGCAGTACGTTGTTTTGGTAGGGCACTGCAGGAGCAGCGGGACCCCCAGGCCCAGCAGGCCCAGCTGGAGTGGTAAGGGGAAATATTATCACCATCAATATGTCTCTTTTATTCTAATGTAAAAGGAACACATAGCATCTGCATCAAACCCTGGTTTATCTGCATGATTACATGGACTGTTAGCGTTGTGTTCTGTAAGTGTTATTTCTCAGATAAGGTTACTCATCACACTGTCTCTCTGTTATTTGGCTCTCTTCTTTCTCTCTATTTCTCCTCTCTCTGCTCTCTCTTCTGTCTCTCTGTCTCTCTCACACACTCTCTTCTCTTGCTCTTTTCTCTCTCTCTCTCTCCTCTCTCTCTCCACTCTCTCTTCTCTGTCTCTCTCTCCTCTCTCCCCCCTCTCTCCTCTCTCTCTTTCTTCTCTTGTCTCTCTCTCTCTCTAGAGTATACAAGGTGAGAAGGGCCAGGCAGGAGACAGAGGGCTACCAGGGATGGTTGGGCCAGCCGGACCCCCTGGTCATCCTGGAATGCAGGTCAGTACACACGCTCCTATTGTTTTAACACGTATACTGCAGATATAGAACGGGATAGATAATCATGTCATGGAGATGTCTTGGTGCAACATCTTCTTTCTATTCCCCTCTTCTCTCTCTGTCCTTCCGTGTCTCAGGGAGAACCAGGCAGTGATGGAGCAACGGGTAAAGACGTGAGTAATTATTCTGATGTGGTGTTTGTCATCATTACAGAAACATGAGCCTTCCAGTAAATATGGTTTAAAGGTTTTCATGTACATGTAGCTAGCTGTGTTGTGAGTATACTGCCTCTTTATCTCACTAATCTGCGTTCACAGGGAGCACCTGGTCTGCCTGGAGACAATGGACAATGTGGTACAAAGGTAAGAGTCACTGCTGTGTGTGAGCATGTGTGTGCGTGTGTATGCGATGAATACTATAGTAAACTGTAAATTCTAATATCTGCAAAGACGCTACAGTAAAAAACAACAATATATTAAAGTATGCAAAAATGCTGCAGTTTTTTAACTATAGTAATACTACAATATTTATACCATACTGGACTATAGCAAGACTACAAATATTTATACCATACTTAACTATAGTAAGACTGCAATATTTATACCATACTTAACTATAGTACTACTACAATATTTATACCATACTAATGTCACGATCGCCGAAAGGAGTAGACCAAGGTCCAGCGTGCGTAGAGTTCCACATATTTTTAATACATCGAAATTCAATCAAACAAAAACAAACAAGTACAAACGAAATGTGAAGCTACTGGTGTGTACACAGGCACTGTAGAAAAGATCCCATAACTCACAATGGGGAAAATGGCTTCCTAAATATGATCCCCAATCCGAGACAACGATAAACAGCTGCCTCTGATTGGGAACCATATCAGGCCACCATAGAAATACAATTCACCTCGATGAACCACCCTAGTCACTATCACGCCCCAACCAACATAGAGAATAAACAGCTTTCTATGGTCAGGGCGTGACAGTACCCTCCCCCCCCCAAAGGGTCCGGGTGGGCATCTACCGTCGGGGGCGGCACCGGTGCGGGGCCAAGTACCCACTCAGCTCGCAGATACATCATCCTCCTTGGCGGCTCTGGTGCGGGGATCATCGCCGGAAGCTCCGGACCGTGGGTCGTCGCCGTAGGCACCAGACCGTGGATTGTCGCTGGATGCTCCGGACCGTAGATCATCGCAGGAGGCTCTGGCCTGAGAACCCCTGCTGAAGGCTTTGGACTGGAAACTGTCGCCGGACGCTCCGGACCGGGAACTGTCGCCGGAAGCTCTGGACTGGGAACTGTCTCCGGAAGCTCTGGACTGGGAACTGTCGCCGGAAGCTCTGGACTGGGAGCTGTCGCCGGAAGCTCTGGACTGGGAACTGTCGCCGGAAGCTCTGGACTGGGAACTGTCTCCGGAAGCTCTGGACTGGGAACTGTCTCCGGAAGCTCTGGACTGGGAACTGTCGCCGGAAGCTCTGGACTGGGAACTGTCGCCGGAAGCTCTGGACTGGGAACTGTCGCCGGAAGCTCTGGACTGGGAACTGTCTCCGGAAGCTCTGGACTGGGAACTGTCGCCGGAAGCTCTGGACTGGGAACTGTCGCCGGAAGCTCTGGACTGGGAACTGTCGCCGGAAGCTCTGGACTGGGAACTGTCGCCAGAAGCTCTGGACTGGGAACTGTCGCCAGAAGCTCTGGACTGTGGAGGCGCACTGGAGACCTGATGCGTGGGACCGGTACAGGTGGCACCGGGGTGATGACACGCACCTCAGGGCGAGTGCGGGGAAGAGGCACAGGCCATACTGGACTGTGGAGGTGCACTTGAGGGAGAGTGCGAGGAGTTGGCATAGGACTGTGTTGTGAAGATGCACTTGAGACCTGGTGTGTATAGGCGGCATCAATTATTCCGGAATTTTAACACACTTCTCAGAATGAGTACGGGGAGCTGACTCAGGTGGCACCAAACTGAAAACACTTTCCTTTATTCCAAATCCGTGCATCCTCCACCAACTTAACAACTCTCCTTCTCCCAGACTGGCTCTGGTTCACTCCTCGGCTCCGCCGACTACTCCATGTGGCCTACCTCCCCGACTTTGTCGCTGTCCCTCCTTCACTGCTTCCGCCTGCCTCCATGGCAGGCTCCTCTCTCCTGCTATTATGTCGTCCCAAGTCCAGGATGTTCTCTCCCTAGTCTCCTCCACAGAGTAGGATGCCATTACCTCCCGGGCTGCTTGGTCCGTTGTTGGTGGGATCTTCTGTCACGATCGTCGTAATGAGTGGACCAAGATGTAGCGTGATAGGTGTACTTATTACTTTATTAAATGAACACCGAACAAAAACAACTAAATACCAAACGAAACGTGAAGCTACTGGTGTGCACACAGGCAACTAACTGTAGACAAGATCCCACAACTCATAATGGGGAAAATGGCTACATAAATACGATCCCCAATCAGAGACAACGATAAACAGCTGCATCTGATTGGGAATCACATCAGGCCACCATAGAAATACAATTCACCTAGATGACCCACCCTAGTCACTATCACGTCCCAACCAACATAGAGAATAAACAGCTTTCTATGGTCAGGGCGTGACAACTAAACTATAGTGATACTACAATATTTATACCATACTAAACTATGGTAATACTACAATATTTATACCATACTAAACTACAGTAATACTACAATATTTATACCATACTAAACTATAGTAATACTGCAATATTTATACCATAGTTAACTATAGTAATTATTCATGTGGGCTGGTTACCTCAGATATGGCCTCCACTACTAAAGAGTATTATGGGAGGGTAGTCCATGGGCTGAGGGCTGTCGTCCTGGCCAGGATCCTGTTCTGAACACTCTCTGTTATTTCTGGCTTATTCAGCAAACTCCCTGAACTCCGACAACAGACATCAGTTGTGTCCCAAATAGCACCCTATATAGTGCACTACCATTAACCAGAGCCGTATGGGCCCTGTTTAAAAGTAGTGCACCATTAAGTGGATAGGTTACCATTTGGGACGTTTCCATCACTTGATGAAGCTCCTTTTGGCATGGTTGTCCACATTCACCTCAAATACCCTACTTTCCCTGGCAATACCTCATTTTACTAACTTAGCCCTCCTGTCCCTCAACACTGACATCCTCTACACTAGATACAGTGCAGTGACTGTAGTCCGCTACACTAGATACAGTGCAGTGACTGTAGTCCTCTACACTAGATACAGTGCAGTGACTGTAGTCCTCTACACTAGATACAGTACAGTAACTGTAGTCCTCTACACTAGATACAGTACAGTAACTGTAGTCCTCTACACAAGATACAGTACAGTAACTGTAGTCCTCCTCACTCGATACAGTAACTGTAGTCCTCTACACTAGATACTGTACAGTAACTGAAGTCCTCTACACTAGATACAGTGCAGTAACTGTAGTCCTCTACACTAGATACAGTGACTGTAGTGCTCTACACTGGATACAGTAACTGGAGTCCTCTACACTAGATACAGTAACTGTAGTCCTCTACACTAGATACAGTACAGTAACTGTAGTCCTCTACACTAGATACAGTAACTGTAGTCCTCTACACTAGATACAGTACAGTAACTGTAGTCCTCTACACTAGATACAGTAACTGTAGTCCTCTACACTAGATACAGTAACTGTAGTCCTCTACACTAGATACAGTACAGTAACTGTAGTCCTCTACACAGATACAGTAACTGTAGTCCTCTACACAGATACAGTAACTGTAGTCCTCTACACAGATACAGTAACTGTAGTCCTCTACACTAGATACAGTAACTGTAGTCCTCTACACCAGATACAGTAACTGTAGTCCTCTACACAGATACAGTAACTGTAGTCCTCTACACAGATACAGTTACTGTAGTCCTCTACACAGATACAGTAACTGTAGTCCTCTACACTGGATACAGTAACTGTAGTCCTCTACACAGATTCAGTAACTGTAGTCCTCTACACAGATACAGTAACTGTAGTCCTCTACACAGATACAGTAACTGTAGTCCTCTACACAGATACAGTAACTGTAGTCCTCTACACTAGATACAGTAACTGTAGTCCTCTACACTAGATACAGTACAGTAACTGTAGTCCTCTACACAGATACAGTAACTGTAGTCCTCTACACAGATACAGTAACTGTAGTCCTCTACACAGATACAGTAACTGTAGTCCTCTACACTAGATACAGTAACTGTAGTCCTCTACACTAGATACAGTACAGTAACTGTAGTCCTCTACACAGATACAGTAACTGTAGTCCTCTACACAGATACAGTAACTGTAGTCCTCTACACAGATACAGTAACTGTAGTCCTCTACACAGATACAGTAACTGTTGTCCTCTACACAGATACAGTAGCTGTAGTCCTCTACACAGATACAGTAGCTGTAGTCCTCTACACAGATACAGTAACTGTAGTCCTCTACACAGATACAGTAACTGTAGTCCTCTACACAGATACAGTAACTGTAGTCCTCTACACTGGATACAGTAACTGTAGTCCTCTACACAGATACAGTAACTGTAGTCCTCTACACAGATACAGTAACTGTAGTCCTCTACACAGATACAGTAACTGTAGTCCTCTACACAGATACAGTAACTGTAGTCCTCTACACTGGATACAGTAACTGTTGTCCTCTACACAGATACAGTAGCTGTAGTCCTCTACACAGATACAGTAACTGTAGTCCTCTACACAGATACAGTAACTGTAGTCCTCTACACAGATACAGTAACTGTAGTCCTCTACACAGATACAGTAACTGTAGTCCTCTACACAGATACAGTAACTGTAGTCCTCTACACAGATGCAGTAACTGTAGTCCTCTACACTGGATACAGTAACTGTTGTCCTCTACACAGATACAGTAACTGTAGTCCTCTACACTGGATACAGTAACTGTTGTCCTCTACACAGATACAGTAGCTGTAGTCCTCTACACAGATACAGTAGCTGTAGTCCTCTACACAGATACAGTAGCTGTAGTCCTCTACACAGATACAGTAACTGTAGTCCTCTACACAGATACAGTAGCTGTAGTCCTCTACACAGATACAGTAACTGTTGTCCTCTACACAGATACAGTAGCTGTAGTCCTCTACACAGATACAGTAGCTGTAGTCCTCTACACAGATACAGTAACTGTAGTCCTCTACACAGATACAGTAACTGTAGTCCTCTACACAGATACAGTAACTGTAGTCCTCTACACTGGATACAGTAACTGTAGTCCTCTACACAGATACAGTAACTGTAGTCCTCTACACAGATACAGTAACTGTAGTCCTCTACACAGATACAGTAACTGTAGTCCTCTACACAGATACAGTAACTGTAGTCCTCTACACTGGATACAGTAACTGTTGTCCTCTACACAGATACAGTAGCTGTAGTCCTCTACACAGATACAGTAACTGTAGTCCTCTACACAGATACAGTAACTGTAGTCCTCTACACAGATACAGTAACTGTAGTCCTCTACACAGATACAGTAACTGTAGTCCTCTACACAGATACAGTAACTGTAGTCCTCTACACAGATACAGTAACTGTAGTCCTCTACACTAGATACAGTAACTGTAGTCCTCTACACAGATACAGTAACTGTTGTCCTCTACACAGATACAGTAACTGTTGTCCTCTACACAGATACAGTAACTGTAGTCCTCTACACAGATACAGTAACTGTAGTCCTCTACACAGATATAGTAACTGTAGTCCTCTACACAGATACAGTAACTGTAGTCCTCTACACTAGATACAGTAACTGTAGTCCTCTACACCAGATACAGCAAAGTAACTGTAGTCCTCTACACTAGATACATTGCAGTAACTGTAGTCCTCTAAACTAGATACAGTAACTGTAGTCCTCTACACTGGATGCAGTAACTGGAGTCCTCTACACTAGATACAGTGCAGTAACTGTAGTCCTCTACACTAGATACAGTAACTGTAGTCCTCTACACTCGATACAAATAACTGTAGTCCTCTACACTAGATACAGTAACTGTTGTCCTCTACACTAGATACAGTAACTGTAGTCCTCTACACTAGATACAGTATCTGTAGTCCTCTACACTAGATACAGTACAGTAACTGTAGTCCTCTACACTAGATATAGTAACTGTAGTCCTCTACACTAGATATAGTAAATGTAGTCCTCTACACTAGATACAGTACAGTAACTGTAGTCCTCTACACTAGATATAGTAACTGTAGTCCTCTACACTAGATACAGTAACTGTAGTCCTCTACACTAGATACAGTACAGTAACTGTAGTCCTCTTCACTAGATACAGTAACTGTAGTCCTCTACACTAGATACAGTACAGTAACTGTAGTCCTCTACACTAGATACAGTAACTGTAGTCCTCTACACTAGATACAGTATAGTAACTGTAGTCCTCTACACTAGATACAGTAACTGTAGTCCTCTACTCTCGATACAGTAACTGTTGTCCTCTCCACTAGATACAGTAACTGTAGTCCTCTACACTAGATACAGTGCAGTAACCAATATAGTTATTCTCTATCCCCTGGATAATGCTATTTACTGTGGGAGCGGAGACATGAGATGAGGTGATTTGTCATTGTGACAGGAAGGCTTTGTCTTGGCTTTTAACTATAGTAGTACAGATTACAGAGGAGAATCTCTTCTTCTTCTTCCTCTTCTTCTGCTCTCTATTTCATCAGTCGGCTCCAGTGTCCGGTGGTGACGTGTAGACGTTAGCCCTCCATAATGGCCAGCTTTGTTTCACATAAATCACACGTCTGTCTCAGGATGTTGTTTACAGTGTGTTGGCTTGGTTCCATACAGAGTGTGTTTACTGAGTCTGGGAGGCTGTTCATCCCACACTGCACCCTATACCCTTTGGGCCCCGGTCAAACGTAGTGCACTACATTGGGAATAGGGTGCCATTTGGGATACGATCCTGTGTCTGTGTTTTTATTGTGTAGAAGGAGGTAAGTAAGGAATACGCTCGAGGCTGGGTCGGGCCCGATTGCAATCTTAAGTGGACATTGACTCTCCTTCAAGGGTCTGACAGGAATAGGTTCAAATCCAATTGTATTAGTCACATGCGTGAAATACAACAGTGAATTGCTTACATACGGGCCCCAAACCAACAATGCAGTTTCAAAAAAATATGGATAAGAGTAAGAGATAAAAGTAATTGATGAGCAGAGGGCGGCAGGGTAGCCTAGTGGTTAGAGTGTTGGACTAGTAACCGAAAGGTTGCAAGTTCATGTCCCCGAGCTGACAAGGTACAAATCTGCCGTTCTGCCCCTGAACAGGCAGTTAACCCACTGTTCCTAGGCCGTCATTGAAAATAAGAATTTGTTCTTAACTGACTTGCCTGGTTAAATAAAGGTAAAGTAAAAAAATAAAAAAAGTAAAAAAGCGAGACTATATACAGGGGGGTACCGGTACAGAGTCCATGTGCGGGCACTGCAAATTGTCTGGGTAGCCCTTTGATTAGCTGTTCAGGAGTCTTATGGCTTCAGGGTAGAAGCTGTTTAGAAGCCTCTTGGACCTCGTCTTGGCGCTCCGGTACAGCTTGCCGTGCGGTAGCAGAAAGAACAGTCTATGACTAGGGTGGCTGGAGTCTTTGATAATTTGTAGGGCCTTCCTCTGACACCGCCTGCTATAGAGTTCCTGGATGGCAGGAAGCTTGGCCCCAGTGATGTACTGGGCTGTTCGCACTACCCTCTGTAGTGCCTTGTAGTCGGAGGCCGAGCAGTTGCCATACCAGGCAGTGATGCAACCAGTCAGGATGCTCTCGATGGTGCAGCTGAAGAACCTTTTGAGGATCTGAGGACCCATGCCAAATCTTTTCAGTCCCCTGAGGGGGAATAGGTTTTGTCGTGCCCTCTTCAAGACTGTCTTGGTGTGCTTGGACCATGTTAGTTTGTTGCTGATGTGGACACCAAAGAACTTAAAGCTCTTCCAGCTCTTCCACTACAGACCCGTCAATTAGAATGGGGGTGTGCTTTGTCCTCATTTTCCTGTAGTCCACAATCATCTCCTTTGTCTTGATCACGTTGAGCAAGAGGTTGTTGTCCTGGCACCACACGGCCAGGTCTCTGACCTCCTCCCTATAGGCTGTCTCGTCATTGTCGGTGATCAGGCCTACCACTGTTGTGTCATCAGCAAACTTAATGATGGTGTTGGAGTCGTGCCTGGCCGTGCAGTCATGAGTGAACAGGGAGTACAAGAGGGGACTGAGCATGCACCCCTGATGGGTTGGTGGAAACAGTTTGATAGAAGTTGGATTGTGGGAGATACAAGAGTGTCATTGTGCAGGAGTTCATATTTTCAATCTTCAATGTAAAACACTGCTGTCGGTGGTCGAACAGTACTCTTCAGTGATTGGATGTCTAACTAACTCTACCCCTATGTCTAACTACCTCACCCCTCTTCTCTCTTCTTCTCTCCTCTTTTCTGACTCTCTCTCCCACTCTCTCTCTCAGGGTGAGCCAGGTGCCCCAGGTCAGAGGGGTACCCCAGGGGAGCGAGGTCGTCCCGGACCCCCTGGTGGAGGGGGGTACTCCTCCAAAGCTGATACCCCAGTGATGGGCCCAGTGGGACCCAGGGGAGAGAGGGGCACCCCGGGCTCACCAGGACCTTCAGGGTCCCCTGGACCTCCAGGAATACCAGGCAACGAGGTGAGACCTTAGCTACTAAGGTGAATTGCATCGATTATGAATTGATTACTAGTTATGTTTGTGCTTGATCCACAATGTCTAATGGAACACAAAACCAACAGTTTGGTCAAAAGACTAAATCCCAAATGTGGTTAGGTCTTCTCTTATGTCTATCTCTCTCTCTCTCTCTCTCTCTCTCTCTCTCTCTCTCTCTCTCTCTCTCTCTCTCTCTCTCTCTCTCTAATCCACAGCCTGTGGTCAACTATGACAACATCAAGGACTTCATTCGCCAGCAGGTCATCAAGATATTTGATGGTGAGAACATGGTCTTATTTTAGTTTAAGTTTATCACCAATACTATACATCTGCCCGTATTTCCTATTTGAGCAGTGGCAGAGAAAGGAAACAGCTTTATTGATTATTAGGTGGTTTATCAACTGGAGTTGTACTGTATCCCCCTACAGAGAGGATGGCCTACTTCATGTCTCGTATGCAGCAGCCACAAGAGGTATCGTCCCCCGGTCGTCCTGGTCCCCCAGGGAAGGATGGTAACCCAGGTAGAAATGGGTCTCCAGGGGCCCCGGGTCAGCCAGGACAGATAGGCAGAGAGGGCCGCCAAGGAGTCCTGGGACCACAGGGTGAGTCTAGAATTCACTTGATTCCTTTTGTCGTAACTCCTGAATACCACGGTCATGATAAATACATAGGAGATCATAAACAGTTATGACAAGTGATGTCAGCTTAGCGTAACATAAAGGTTAGCTCCTCTCTCAAGTGATGTCCTCTGTCGTGTCTGCAGGTCCACGAGGTCTGAAGGGAGAGAAAGGTGACAAGGGTGTAGGGGAGATGGGTGACAGTGGACCCCCAGGAGCACCAGGTGAGACGCCACATCAGCCTGTTGAAATGTTTAACTCTTCACTATCCTGCCAAAGCTTCATTAAGTTAGTTCTTTCAACTGCTCTGCTTCTATATAGTCACTGTGTATCCAGTACTTCAATGATGTTCTCTGTTCCTTCATCCCCCGCCACAGGTGTCCCGGGCCCCCCAGGCTATGGCAAGATGGGCCCCAGCGGCCCCGTGGGTCAGCAGGGGATCCCTGGAGTCTCAGGAACCCCTGGACAGCCGGGCCAGAAGGGCAGGGAGGGCCGGTGTAACCCCTCCGACTGTATGAGCCAACCAATAGAGTGGAACCCTAAGGGCCCTCCCGTCAAGGGCCCCTACTAGAGAGAGAGAGAGAGATTATTGAAGAGGAGAGGAGGAGAGGAGACACAGAGAAGATGAAGAGATAGAAGAAACCAACCCAAAGACCAGAAGGCACTAGAGACAGAAGTGGAGGGGTGAAGAGTGAGAGAAGAGAAAACAAAACACCAGTCAATCAACAGAAATCATCCCAGGAAAACAAGTGATTACTGAGGCACCAATAGTTGATGTGGTCTTCTTCATCCATCCCTAATTCATCAAAGTGTTTGCCAGTTAGCTGTCCACCTCACCGCCTGTGTAGAAAATATATGCAGATGTAGGATCTTAATTTGAGCCAGTTTGCTGAAGCAGGAAAACAATCGTGCAGCAACAGGAAATGTTCATTATTATGTAGATTATAATTAATGGACGTTTTTGTCATGGTTGATACATTTTCCAAATGGAAAATCAAGTATTACATTTCTAAGTGGAAATTACAAACATTCAAAGCCTTTTTAAACACCAAATACACTACACATTTTAAATGTCCTGCATTGTAGGAAAATTCATCCTGCAACAGCGTGATTAAATTAAGATTCTACATCTGTATGTGTAGGACCTTCTTCTAACTGAAGACTTAGTACTGGCTGAAGTGGCTTTGATAAAGGAGATCATGTGGACACCGCTGTCCTGCCTCTCTACTCTCTGTCTTATATGTTCTGTTCATTCCTTCAAAATTTCCCAACTTTAGCTGTAAGTTCATTCTATAAGATATACATGCTTAGTTTGATAATACCAGCAAGAGCAAATCCAGCCTTCAAAAAACTACCTGCAAACTCTTCCTCGTCATCACTATCACCCTACTCTCCATTCTGATTATAAAACGTGCCCATTGGGAGTATTAGACAGCTGCTTTGTGCTGTTCTGCTTTGATCTTGCTTCTCTCTAGCAATAGAAACAGAATGAATAGAACTGACATGGCACTCCCATTCCAAATGTTCTTTATTCTTTATGCATGCTATGTTGTTTATGTTATTTCTATGCTTGAATATACACCATCACTTGAATGATGTCTGATGCTTTAACGGATCTGTACGCTATATAATGGCCTTCTCACCTTCTCTTCCCTGTTTGTGTGAGAAGAACATAATGTTCACCTTCCCAGAGTGCCTGTTTTGTAAATATTTATATTTATATAATGGCTTGCTATACCTTTTGTATTGTGGAGTTGGCGTCAGCATGGCTTACCGTGTGTTTGTTATGGTCAACTGTCATGTATCCACTACCAGTGGTTTTTTTTTTAGATTTTAAAGGGAGTAATTTGTTCTGTAAAACAAATTATTTATGAGGGAATTGTGCCTTTTGTATAAAAACAGATTGGATTTCTATATGGTGGTATTATTATGCTCTGGAAGGTATTTTCATGCGTGGCAGAAAGTGCGATAGCATTTTCGAAACTGCCTCAAAAATCACCTTTCTTGTTATGTAGCAATCTATTAACAAGTGTCTTACCACACTACCAAACTTATTTTTCACAATAGATGAACTTGAAAGGGATCATTTGCTCCTCGAGTACACCACTGGTGTACCTAGGATTTTCAGAAATCCTGGCTGAAAGATTCCCAGATGTCATTATCAAACATAAGAGAAAAAAGTTGAACATCCATATTCACTCATACCATCGCTGGCATCACTGTGCCAACCAGCTCCTCCCTGTATCCATTACTAACTGAGTACAACTTGTATGTCTCCTGCCTTGTATGTTGTGTTGTTCTTTAGTTTGACCTGTCATATATACACGACAGGGTGTCACCAACCGCTAGCTATGTAATGGATATCACCAGGTTTAGAATCATATCGATGTTCTGAGTTGTTATTGGAGTTTTTTCCTGAACATGTGAGTATTTCCTGGTCAGGAATAACTACTGACCCCAGGTATACTAAATACCCAAACAATAACATATCTCCACTCTTCATTCCTAGCTTTTACAAACATCTTGTTAAAACAACAGCGCTGTTTCCCTGTTATTCTCAGTAGATCTTGTTTCTGTGTTACCGGTACATTTTATTAAGCCATCCTGTGTAAAGAGATGTTGTTTTTTATGGAAACTTTTCTGAAAAAGCTAATAAATTTTGCAAAGCAGACATGTTGTTGATCAACAGATCAGACAATCAAGTATATAATGTGACTAGTTCACTGTGGTGTTGCCATACCATCAACGTGCACAGTGTCTTTCCTTGGAATGCCTTTCCTTGGTGCTCTGATTGAAAGCATACTAAGGATAAAACATTAACGAGCACTTTATTTATATTATTCTGCTTTTCAAGTAAGCCGATTGCTAGAGCTGTTATTGTATATATTCCAAGCCACATGCAAGAGACTATTATGTGAATGAGTGCAAGAAGAATATCATTCAAGTGGAAGGCTTTCACAAAAGCTTGACTTCCGCAGCTTTGAGAGCGTGAGCTGGTATTACTCACAGTTGGATCGGGGTGGATAAACAGAAAAGGATAGAGCAGTCCAACTAAAAAACACCATGCTACTGGAACTGGGCTGTGTTGGCCCACACTTTACACGTTACAGGCCTTATACCAGAATACCTACCACTGGAATAAAGTGGGGTATGTCATTATTCTCTAGTCTAGGCAGACTACATGCACCTCAACACTTAACGTTTTGCATTTTCTTGGAAAACAGTTGGCAACCAACTTACTAGCACTGACTGGACTGGATTGTGGCAAGAAAACAGAGAAAGTCTAGGCTCTTTCCGATCACCCATCTCTAAACCCACTGGAATAATGACCATGTCATTTAGGTACAATAAGTGTTTCTATTCAGAGATCCAACGGTTCCCACATGGTAGGGAAGAACATGCAGGTTTTACAAAACTTTATTTTTTATTGTTTTGGAATTGGTTGACCTGAACAACCAGGGGGAAAAAAGAAATTACACGTCTTTACAGATGAATCATATAAAGAACAATAAATAGTTTCTGTTAATGAAAATAACATGTCCTAGTTGTTATTAGAATGTTGACATTGATTGACTCTGTGGAAGTTAGTTGACAGTGGCATAGAAAGATTGATTACAGTAAGACAAACATTTACAAAGTTGTACAGCACTGACTTGTGGGAAATAGATGGGAGTGCTGTTGCCAGTCAACTAGAGGAAGAGATCAAGGCTAAAGAAAACATGTTTTCTAAAATGAGGCAAAGGTAGAAAGGGGCGGCAATGTACCTGTGAGATAATTCACTCGAGCATTTCACTATTTCACTCGAGCATATAGGCGAGGATTTTAGCTATACATCTTACAAAGGTACAGTATGGAGCGTGGATCTTGATCCTAATCTTTTATTGGTACTTTTGTGTACACTTGTAAGCCACTTGTTGTTTGGTGGTGGGTGGAATGGGTCATATGCTTGCTTTTTCTGCTTCAAAACATATTTAAAAATTCATATTTCAGGTATTAAACAATAGTATTTAAAGTGACCACGGTATATAAAATAAAAAAGCACCAATCATTAGACACAAAGTCTATCTCTAGTCCTCCCAGTCCAGGGGCTACGGCTGCTGCTGATGACATTATCAATCACAAAACTGGATATGATTCTGATGTCACTACGTTTCTCCCATGACGCGTTCAAGACAACTGGGAACCCCAAAAAAATCATGACGTCAGTGATTTTCAGGTTGGAAAGTTGAAGCTCTAGAAAGAGGATTGAGAATTCCGAGTTGGATGTCCGTTCAAAACTATTTTTTCCAGTCTGAGCTCGTTTTTTTTATGAGTTCCCAGATGTCTTGAATGCACTAAAGTTGGAAGTCTGAGATTTCAGAGTTCTGAGCACCCAGTTGCTTTGAACGCAGCATCATTCTATTTCCCTCTGTGGTTGGGGGTGAGGCAGTTGGATGTGACTGACATTGAAAAAAGCCAATCCCGAACCAGAGATTGTAATTTCAGAGGGGTGTTATTGGCTGTGAGTGGCTGTCCTCAGGGTGATTTAAAGTAGATGGGCATGGTGTATGTTGCAAACAGTCTCCAAACAGTTCAACTGAAGGTCATCAGTTTAGGGGTCAGAGGGGCAATGTCAGTCATGATAGTATTTCCCCAACTCCTCGCTCTCGTTGGTATCCAATAAAGAAGAGTTCTCTCTCTCTCTCCTCTATCCCTGCTTCTCTCTCTTCTGTCTCTCTTTCTCCCTGGTGTTGTGGGGCTCTTGATGGAGAGGTCTCATGTTAGACTCCTGGGCCCTTGACCCTGGCGGAGTCCTGTAGTCTGGGGGAGGTGTAGGCCGAGGCAGCTAGGCAGGCTGCAGCCTCACAGAACCCTGGAAGACCAGTGGGGCCCGCCTTACCAGGACGGCCAGCCTCTCCTGCCGAGCCCTGGGGGCCTCGCTCACCAGGCTTACCGTTTCGAGCCACTCCGTCAATACCAGGGGGACCTGAGGAGGAAGGTTTCAAACTTTTACTTTGACACCATGACTTCCTGAGGTAAGTTGATACACTTTTTATTGTAATATTTTCTGTAATTATTTTTGTACAATAAACTAAAACATAGATAGACAAAAACAATAGACAATTTAACGTTTACATACATACATTTCCACAAACAATGATATCACATTTGCTCAGACCCACATGTTCTCACCATATCAACACCCGTTGCTGTTTCTAATGCTTGTAAGACTCTGCCCCATATTACTGTCTTTAGCCAGATTTTTTTTCAAGATTTCAATAATAAAGCATGCCATGTCATGAAATATGCAGATAGACGTATTAAAAGTAAATGTACATTGTAAAACTTCAGACTGCCAGCGCAGCTTTTTAACTCTGCCCAGAACTTTTGGACTTTATAGCACTCCCAGAAGGCATGAATTATTGACAAGTTATTCGTTTTATACTAAAGACATGACTCTGCAGTTGTAGTGTAGAATTTGTTAATTTTTGTTTTTTGTATAATAAATTATATACATTTAGATTAGTTTATACTGGATTTAAGAGTACCGTTTTGTTAACTGTAATTTTGCTCATTATGTTCCAACACTGCCTAGTGTTGCCTATATCCATTATTTGTAAGCCTTGGTTCCAATAGCTTATATTGTGATAGACTCTCTCTGCAAGGTGTTGTATATCTTACCTCTCATATGAGCATCTGTTTCTGACCCCAACATGATTTCCTCAACATTTCTCTGATGTCCAAAAGTGTTCAGGTTGATATTTTGTGATAACATTTTTAAGTTGACTTATTTGTTTTATCTAACATCCATTTAAATAGGCAAGTCAGTTAAGAACAAATTCTTATTTTACAATGACAGCCTACCCCGGCCAAGCCCTCCTCTAACCCGGACAACTGTGCACCGCCCTATGGGACTCCTGATCACCGCCGGTTGTGCTACAGCCCGGGATCAAACCCGGGATTGAAAGGTCTGTGCCTACTAGAACTGACATGCAGTGCCTTAGACCAATGCACCACTTGGGAGCCCAATATAGTATTTGAAAATGTCTACATTAATCAGTCCAAAACAGTTTTTCATTCTGTCATTGAAATAATTGTATTTCCTATTACTCTGTCATTTACAGTTTCTATGCCTTTGGTTTTCCATGTGGGCCAATTTACCGGTGAAGCTATCAAAGGATTGTTCCATAGGGGTGTGTTTTTAGGGAAATATTTTGGTTATTGTAGATTCTTTAATGTTATTATAATGTTCTTAACTATGAAGTTGTTAATGTTCTTAGTGCCATCCTTTGAAAACAAACAGGTGAAAAGATCCTATGGATGAGCATCCACATCTTCATTATGTACCCATCGCTCCAGTTTACTGCCTTTAACTATATGTCGCAAGTAAAAGCATTGGGTGGCGAGTTGACACAATTCCATGTCTGGAAGGTTAAAACATCCCTATTTATTATACGAGTTTTATTTTCCCATATGAAGTCTGTTATCTTATGTCCGAAAATACTTTTTTAAAGGTCTTTAACGGGGTAAATGATATTACCGAAATTAAAAATAAAAACTTTGCCATTCTAAAGAGGTTTATTCCACCTATAAGATTCATGGGAGAATGTTCATATTAATTAGATGCGCATTAATTTTGTTGAGTGATGATATAAAGTTATCTTTATATATTTGTTGTTTTTTGTCACTTCTTAAGCATCATAAGTATTTTATATTTTTTTGGTCCACTTAAAGGATTGCAGTAGATCATCAGTTATTATATTTATTTTTCCTATTGCCATTATTTCAGTTTTTTCCACTTTCATTTTATATTCTTGGACTTTAGAGTATCCCAAAAATGTTTTTAACAAGGGCAGCATTGAGTTTCAATATTAGTCAGGTACAGTATATCAGGAGATCATCGTCAAATCAGTTTAATTTATATTCATGTTTATCAGTACTCATACTTGTTATGTTTGTGTGCTGTCAAATTCTTTCTGCCAGCAGTTCAATTGCCATTAAAACCAGTAGGGGGAGACAGGACATCCTGTCCTTTTCCCCTTTTAAAGCAATTTCATCAGGTAATGTATTATTTGTGCATAAGTTTGCTTAATGACATTTATATAATATTTGTATTAAATGTATTATTTTAGTCTGGTAAGATTTTGGCCATTTTGATGCTTTTGAGTGTTATTATTTTATTGTCCCACTTTATAAAATGTAATGATCTGTAATCTGCAGGGGACTCTCTAGATTTTCCTGGTTTAATATGACTGAAATAAAAGTTTGATACATGGAACTCGGAAGCATAGCATTGAGTGACGTTTGGTCTCATTGGAATAAATAGGGGCACTACTTTGTCCCAGAATATAAAATACAATTCTGTGTAAGCTGTTCATCTCTGGTGCATTTCTCCGCTGAATGTTTTAACAGTGTCTATTTTTTTCTGTGTGATTTCAATTCATGCTTTATGCAACAGTATGCTTTATCTGAGTTTAACCTGTAGTTGTTGGCTCTTCAAAAGTAAAATATTATATTCCTGCTTAAGTTCAGGAATGTCATTTTCTTTTTTACCTAGTAAAGCTTTTTTATTGGCTTTTTCTAAGATAGTAATTAATTTCTCTTAGAAAAGAAAATCTAACTCAGATTGAACTTTTGCAGAGTATGAGATTATCGTTCCCCTAATGTACTCCGTAAAAGCATTCCAAATTATGTCAGGGGGCAGCTTTTCTCTGTGTTGTATGTCTACATTTGTTATGGTAAAAAAATGTTTAATGTATTTAATACATTTCGGGAATTAAAGATGCGCTCTGTTCATTGACCATAATTATTCTCAAACTATAAGTGCATTTTCTGTTGGTGTAATTAAGCATGATACAGGAGAATGATCCGATATCACTGTATCATGGATTTTAGTACCCAGTATATTGTTGTGAGCATTTTTGGAATATAAAACTTGAAGAGCTTTTCAAACGTTGAGAAAAAAAAGTAGTCTTTTGAAGTCGTGGATAATAATCTCCATGTGCCTGTAAAATATTTGTAGTAATTAACATTTTCAGCCTCTTTGGAGGTTTCTTGAATTTCCATCGTTTTTTTATTGCTATGCCTATCTAATTGGCTGAATGCTTGATTCAGGTTACCTGCTAAAATAATAGTTCCTGTCTGGGTTTGATACGGTGCTTTCAGAAAGTATTCAGACCTCTTGACTTTTTCCACATTTTGTTACATTACAGCCTTTTTCTAAAATGGAAAAAATAATTTTCCCCTCGTTAATCTACACACAATACCCCAATAATGACAAAGAAAAGACATGTTTTCAGGAAATTTTGCAAAAAAACATGAAACAAAAACTGAAATATAACATTTACATAAGTATTCTAACCCTTTACTCAGTACTTTGTTGAAGCACCTTTGGCAGCAATTACAGTCTTGAAGAAAGACTGCCACATACAGTGGGGCAAAAAAGTTTTATTTGTTTTATTTTAAAAATGTATTTGCAAATTATGGTGGAAAATAAGTATTTGGTCAATAACAAAAGTTTATCTCAATACTTTGTTATATACCCTTTGTTGGCAATGACAGAGGTCAAGCGTTTTCTGTAAGTCTTCACAAGGTTTTCACACACTGTTGATGGTATTTTGGCCCATTCCTCCATGCAGATCTCCTCTAGAGCAGTGATGTTTTGGGGCTGTTGTTGGGCAACACGGACTTTCAACTCCCTCCAAAGATTTTCTATGGGGTTGAGATCTGGAGACTGGCTAGGCCACTCCAGGACCTTGAAATGCTTCTTACGAAGCCACTCCTTCGTTGCCCGGGCGGTGTGTTTGGGATCATTGTCATGCTGAAAGACCCAGCCACATTTCGTCTTCAATGCCCTTGCTGATGGAAGGAGGTTTTCACTCAAAATCTCACGATACATGGCCCCATTCATTCTTTCCTTTCCACGGATCAGTCGTCCTGGTCCCTTTGCAGAAAAACAGCCCCAAAGCATGATGTTTCCACCCCCATGCTTCACAGTAGGTATGGTGTTCTTTGGATGCAACTCAGCATTCTTTGTTCTCCAAACACGATGAGTTGAGTTTTTACCAAAAAGTTATATTTTGGTTTCATCTGACCATATGACATTCTATTGTAAAGTGGCTGTTCCACTGGATGTCATAAGGTGAATTCACCAATTTGTAAGTCGCTCTGGATAAGAGCGTCTGCCAAATGACTTAAATGTAAATGTAAATGTAATTCTCCCAATCTTCTTCTGGATCATCCAAATGCTCTCTAGCAAACTTCAGACGGGCCTGGACATGTACTGGCTTAAGCAGGGGGACACGTCTGGCACTGCAGGATTTGAGTCCCTGGCGGCGTAGTGTGTCACTGATGGTAGGCTTTGTTACTTTTGTCCCAGCTCTCTGCAGGTCATTCACTAGGTCCCCCCGTGTGGTTCTGGGATTTTTGCTTACCGTTCTAATGATTATTTTGACCCCACGGGGTGAGATCTTGCGTGGAGCCCCAGATCGAGGGAGATTATCAGTGGTCTTGTATGTCTTCCATTTCCTAATAATTGCTCCCACAGTTGATTTCTTCAAAGCAAGCTTCTTACCTATTGCAGATTCAGTCTTCCCAGCCTGGTGCAGGTCTACAATTTTGTTTCTGGTGTCCTTTGACAGCTCTTTGGTCTTGGCCATAGTGGAGTTTGGAGTGTGACTTGTGAATTGTGGACAGATGTCTTTTATACTGATAACAAGTTCAAACAGGTGCCATTAATAAAGGTAACGAGTGGAGGACAGAGGAGCCTCTTAAAAAAGAACTTACAGGTTTTTTTTCCGTCTTTTTGTCTGTCATAGTTGAAGTGTACCTATGATGAAAAATATAGGCCTCTCTCATCTTTTTAAGTGGGAGAACTTGCACAATTGGTGGCTGACTAAATACTTTTTTGCCCCACTGTAAATACTGTGGTCAGTTTGTAATACCTTGGGAATTAAATGAGTATAGTGGCTGGTGGGGCTCTACTTGGGGAGAGTGGGTCCCCCGAGAGACCGAAGTGAGATGAGTGGAGGCACCACACATACTTCAGGGAAGTCTCTGATGCCCTCCCACCTCCCCCGTCTTGATCCATCGGACAGAGTCAATCTCCTACAAATAACCACCATTGTGTCTTAACCATAATGGCCATCAAGGAATAATAATGACTTGACATCCTCTCCTATTTTGGCCAGAACTCTTATTAATTTTACTGACTCTGATCTGGCGGACTTACTAAACACAAATGATTTGTTTTAAAATGATGTCTGAGTGTTGGAATGTGCCCCTGGCTATCCGTAAATTAATAAAACACAAAACTGGTGTCATCTGGTTTGCTAATATAAGGAATTTGAAATGATTTATACTTTTACTTTTATGTATATTTTAGCAATTACATTTACTTGTGATACTTAAGTATATTTAAAACCAAAGACTTTTAGACTTTTACTCAAGTAGTATTTTACTGGGTGACTTTCACTTGAGTCCTTTTCTGTTAAGGTATCTTTACTTTTACTCAAGTATGACAATTGGGTATTTTTCCACACCCACACATCCATAGAACAGTGATTAACATACAGTACTTGCTATATTTCCCCCTGTGTACTGTCTGTCAGTGTCCATTTAGCCCGTTGGCATTGGCTACTTCTATCGTTACTTCACAGAGAAGAACAGCTACTTGGGGAAAGTAGAGTATAGATTGCATTGGGGGGAGAGGAAAAGAATATTGTTTCAATTTACGATAAGCTGGTCTTCGGCATCACTGTGAATATATATTTTTCCTGCTTTGTCCTCAGTGCAGGGGGGTCTCCTCGTTCAACTGGAAAGGTTTCTTGCAGCTTGTTTAGGGCTTTGTTGGCACTGATTCATTCCATCCTTTGCATTTTCTTCCACACCTGTTCATGTATTCAATATTCTCATGTTGTTTCATCTCATTCTGTTTTCTTGCTGGTCCAATTCAACTTCTACTTTTCAAATGGCACATTTTGGTGTCTTGTTCGTTCATGCGCAAACCTTGTACATGCATGTCTGACACAATAGCCACTACTTTCTTTTCGAGCGAATCTACTTTTTTTTAAACAGATTGTAGCAGTTTGTTTGTTTTGGTGAGCATTGAGAGTATTTTAGCTTTGTTTTCCTGGAAATCATGTAGGTGTTAATTACTCTTGTTTGCGTCTCCAAGTTGCTACTGAGCTTTTCCTCTGGGGGAAGCCATGGCTTGTTGGATTTGTGCAGCCAAGCAGCTTTACCAACTGATTGGTTCGCTATTGTACATAACTGACTGCTCACTCTCTTAGAGTTGCTGGGGATATATTGATTAAGCAATTTTAAGAGGCTTAATTTAAGCTTTGTTGTCTGGTTTCTACATACTGTATAACCACAGTCTCTACATACTGTTTAACCACAGCTTCTACATACTGTATAACCACAGCCTCTACATAATGTATAACCACAGCCTCTACATACTGTATAACCACAGCCTCTACATACTGTATAAACACAGATTCTACATACTGTATAACCACAGCTTCTACATACTGTATAACCACAGCCTCTACATACTGTATAACCACAGCCTCTACATACTGTATAACCACGGTCTCTACTTACTGTATAACCACAGCCTCTACATACTGTATAATCACAGCTTCTACATACTGTATAACCACGGTCTCTACTTACTGTATAACCACAGCCTCTACATACTGTATAACCACAGCTTCTACATACTGTATAACCACAGCCTCTACATACTGTATAACCACAGATTCTACATACTGTACAACCACAGCCTCTACATACTGTATAACCACGGTCTCTACATACTGTATAACCACAGTCTCTACATACTGTATAACCACAGCCTCTACATACTGTATAACCACAGTCTCTACATACTGTATAACCACAGTCTCTACATACTGTATAACCACAGCCTCTACATACTGTATAAACACAGCCTCTACATACTGTATAACCACAGTCTCTACATACTGTATAACCACAGTTTTGTCGGTACGAAATAGAGCTACTCACACCCCATGCGTCTTATCGGTACGCACATGCACCTCCACTTCCACACCTTTAAAGCAACTGGATAGGTGTGTACAGGACGGTCACTGCTGTGTGTGTGTGTGTGTGTGTGTGTGTGTGTGTGTGTGTGTGTGTGTGTGTGTGTGTGTGTGTGTGTGTGTGTGTGTGTGTGTGTGTGTGTGTGTGTGTGTGTGTGTGTGTGGTGCTCCTGGGGTCTCACCTGTTATTCCCGGGGGTCCTGGCTGGCCAGCATGTGGTTTACCAGGATCTCCTCTGTCTCCCTTCGCTCCTCTCTTTCCTGAAAGAGAGAAAGATGGAGGGATGGAGAGGGGCCAGTGGTATTAATCTGTTGTATTACTCTTTGAGTGATCAGTGTCTCTTTTTATCTGGAAAGTCACCAATTTCAGTTTCTACCTTTCAGTCCGGTGTTGCCGATCTGTCCGGAGGCTCCAAACATGCCAGGGATGCCGCGGGCGCCGGTGAGGCCGTGTGGGCCCTGAGCACCGGGAGCTCCTGGGGGTCCAGGAGGACCAGGGGGACCCATGACACCAGCTCCACCCAGTACGGCACGCTTAGCGCTCACTGCTACAGCCGCCAGACGCTCTGGATGAGGAGGATAGAGGATGTATATAACCTACAATCAATGTTTTACCTGGATACAGTAGACTCAGTAGATTTATAATGTTGTGACCTTTTACCTTGCAGCATCTTCAGAACCACCTCAATGATGTGCTGGTCTGATGCATCCCGTCCCTGTAGAGGAGCAAGGAGAGGGAGAGAGAGGGAAGGATGGTGATAGGATAGTAGATGTAAGATGGAGGAAAGGAATGTAGAGGAGAGGAAAGAAAAAAACAACCAATCATCAAGCAATCAGTCAGTCAGTTACTAGCATTCTCTATTGAGGGTAATCATACCACTATCTCACTAATCTGTGTTGTTATGTCAAAGCTTTTTAGGACTCACTGCTGCCCCCACAATGCCTGGCATGCCTGGAACTCCTCTCTCCCCATTGAGACCACGAGGCCCAGGCAGTCCTCCTGGTCCCTGGTCTCCTGGTTTGCCTGAGTCTCCTGTGGGGCCATTGAACCCTGTCTCTCCCCTCACTCCTTGCTGTGGAGGAAAGAGTGGTAGATGAGACCCAAAGTGACAACAGAGTAGGTTCAACTAAATTCTACTAATTTCCAATAGCTTAGACTAGCTTCAACTATCTTCTACTAGCATTGACTATCTTCAAATAGCATCAACTAGCTTCGACTGGCTTCAACTAGCTTTAACTAGCTTCAACTAGCATTGACTAGATGTGACTATCTTCAACAGGCTTCCACTAGCTTTGAATAGATTCAGCTAGTTTCAAGTTGCTTATATTAGCTTTGACTAGCTTCGATTCATTTTGACTATCTTCGACGAGCTTTGACTAGCTTCGACTAGCTTCCATCTACTATGAATGAAGTGTGATTGGGAGTAACCCCAGTGATGTTCTTACCTGTCCTTTGGGTCCAGGCTCACCACCCAAACCCTGCCAGAGGACGGACAGACAGACAGACAGACAGACAGACAGACAGACAGGTCAGTCCAGTCTGAAATCCTCCCTGTGTAGTACAGTCTTCCCCTTAGACTCCACCCTTCCTCTTCCAGAATGTGGCATCCCCCTTTATGATGCCTCCCCCGTCCAATCCTGATAAAGCCACTCACCTTCTCTCCTTTCTCCCCAGCCAAGCCTTCTACACCAGGATCACCCTGAAAGAGTGAGAGAGAGTGAGAGAAAAAAAATCTATTGATCATCGGCTATTACAAAGATGTTTATTATTACAAATTGCTATTACAAAGCCTATTCCAATTGCATCATACGTGAGTTATTTTGGACACTTCATTATGCGGCTATGGCATTGGTTTAAATCACAGGCTTACTGCTACTCACAAAGTCTCCCTTCGCACCAACTTTTCCTTGGAATCCCTGTATAAAGAAAAATGAGTCACACAGTAAATACAGTCAAAAACATAATACATTATAATAAAGAGCAAGGCCAATATATTGATCCAGCTAAGGACTGCAGGAGACACAGCACACGGTAAGAAAGATGTAGTTTCATCTGAAGACATGGGAGATGACAACTCTCGTACTATCATTTATATTGCTAAGGCTCTGTATGGGACAACGGCAGCATCTTTATGAGGCTGGAGGTTTTGTGGGTCAGCACTGCCACCAACAGGCCATTTGGATAACTGCATGATCACATGTGTATGATATCGACACGAATGCATCCTCATTGTGGCTTCGACGTTCAACATTAAAATGAACACACGCATGCACTCGCATGGACACACAAACAATATGTCTCGATACAGACACATCCGTAAACTCACAGGTGCAAGAGCACACAAATATATTTTACACACAGGCACACACAAAGATTAAGGGTATTTTTCACACAGACACACACACACACACACACACACACACACACACACACACACACACACACACACACACACACACACACACACACACACACACACACACACACACACACACACACACACACACACACACACACACACACACCTTGTCTCCCTTGGTTCCTGAGATGCCTTGAGCCCCTGGGACACCCATAGGGCCTCTCATACCCTTGTTGCCCTGCAGAGACACAACAACACTTAGATTATTGTCGTGGCTAGATGTGTGTTTACTTGTTATTTTAAAAGTGATCTCCTGTCAGGAACCGAAGTTAGAGTACCACAGATTTAGCCGAAAGTACACGTTTCTGCTGAGATGTGCAGAAGTGACTTACAGCCTTGCCGACAATGCCCTGTGGCCCTACAGCTCCCCTCTGGCCTCTGTCACCCTGAGGGGGAGAGAACGAGAGAGAGACAGAGAGAGAGAGAGAGAGAGAGAGAGGGGAGAGAGAGAGAGAGAGAGAGAGGGGGGAGAGAGAGAGAGAGAGACGTAGAAAGATTAATTCAAAAACTCCATAGCACTTGTTATAGTGATGATGACTTGTTATAGCTATGGTGACTTGTTATAGAAGATACCTTGGGTCCAGGAACGCCCTCCATACCAGCTTCACCAGGAAGACCAGGCTCACCCTGACAGAGAAGGAGAGAGAGAACCCAATAACTACGGTGGGATAAGCGTCAAAAGCAACCTTGGGAAAATCCTCTGCATTATCATTAACAGCACACTTGTACATTTCCTCAGTGAAAACAATGTACTGAGCAAATGTCAAATTGGCTTTTTACCAAATTATTGTATGACAGATCACATATTCACCCTGCACACCCTAATTGACAGAGAAACATGCTTTCTTGACTTCAAAAAATCCTTTGACTCAATTTGGCATGTGGGTCTACAAATTGATAGAAAGTGGTGTTGGGGAAAAAACAAACACTATACAATTCATGTACACAAAGAAGTCTACAGTTAAAATTGGCAAAAAACACACATTTCTTTCCACAGGGCTGTGGGGTGGGACAGGGATGCAGGTTTAGCCCCGCACACTTCAACAAATTGGCGAGGGCACTGGAACAGTCTGCAGTACCTGGCCTCACCCTACTAGAATCTGATGTCAAATGTCCACTGTTTGCTGATGATCTGGTGCTTCTGTCACCAACCAAGGAGGGAATACAGCAGCACCTAGATATTCTGCACAGATTCAGTCAGACCTGGGCCCTGACAGTAAATCTCAGTAAGACCAAAATAATGGTGTTACAAAAAAGGTCCAGTCGCCAGGACCACAAATACAAATTCCATCTAGACACCATTGTCCTAGAGCACACACAAAACTATACATACCTTGGCCTAAACATCAGCGCCACAGGTAACTTTCACAAAGCCTTCTATGCCATCAAAAGGAACATAAAATTCGACATACCAAATAGGATCTGGCTAAAAATACTTGAATCAGTTATAGAACCCATTGCCCTTTATGGTTGTGAGGTCTGGGGTCCACTCAACAACCAAGAATTCACAAAATGGACAAACACCAAATTGAAACTCTGCATGGGGATTCTGCAAACACATCCTCAGTGTACAACGTAGAACAACAAATAATGCATGCAGAGTAGAATTAGGTCGATACCCGCTAATTATCAAAATCCAGAAAAGAGACGTTAAATTCTACAACTACCTAAAAGGAAGCGATTCCAAAACCTTCCATAACAAAGCCATCACCTACAGAGAGATGAACCTGGAGAATACTTAATACTTACACAATACTGCCCCCTTTGGATGAATTGCGTGCCCATAGCAAACTGAAAAAAAATCTGTCCAAAATTGCTAATATATGCATATAATAATTATTATTGGATAGAAAACACTCTAAAGCTTCTAAAACCGTTTGAATTATGTCTGTAAGTATAGCAGAACTCACAGGGCAGGCAATCTCCCAAACTAGTTTTGGCATCCATAAAGTTGGGACAACTTTGACGTCATCACCCCCACCCTTCCCAACCAGCTATGGATCTGGAAACACTTTCTATGTCTTCCACTAGATGTCCTCATTCAGTAGAGCGTTTAATTGTGCAAATCCCGCAAGCTTTGACCCTTTGTCAGGCAAAATAGTGGGTGTCACGAGAAAATACATGCACGTTCGAGCGCGAATTGTACACAGTCATCCCTCCGTTCCAGAAGGTCTGAGAAGAATTGCTTTTGTCCGGTTGAATCGCCAATTGTTTTGTACGTTTATAACATCCTAAAGCTTGATTCTGCACTTAGTTTGACCAGTTTAGTCGACATATAATATGTAATTTTGAAGTTCTGTTCGGGACCAGAAGTCATTTTGGATGCATTTCAGCTGACACGGGTAGCCTATGCTACTATAACTACACACGAACTGAAACAAAACGATGTAATGGGTAAGTACGACTCCTTCCACTACATTCTGATCGAAGACCATCAAAGGTAAGGGAATATTTATGTTGTAATTTTGGATTTCTGTTGACTCCAACATTGCGGAGAAATATTGCTTACGTCTGAGCGCCGCCTCAGATTATTGAATAGTGAACAATTTCTGTAACGTTAAAAAGAAATGTGACAAAGCGATTGCATTAAGAAGCAGTGTATCTTTCTAACTATATGTAGAACATGTATATTTAGTCAAAGTTTATAATGTGTATTGCTGTTATCTGTCGTTATCTGGCGGAGCTATCTATAATTTCTCCGGACATTTTTGAGGATTTTCTGAACATGGCGTCAATGTAAACGGAGATTCATGGATATAAATTGCATATTATTGAAAAAAACATAAATGTACTGTGTAACATGTCCTATTACTGTCATCTGATGAAGATTTTCAAAAGGTTAGGGAATTATTTTTCTTTTAATCCTGCGTTTGTGATTGCATCTTTTGTTCGACAAAATGGCTACATATCGTCCGTGTCTTTGTGGTGGTTTGACATGTGCTATGTTTTCGCCGTAAAACATTTTAGAAATCTGACTCGCTGGGTAGATGAACAAGGTGTTTATCTTTCATTTGAGCTATTGGACTTGTTAATGTGTGAAGGTTAAATATTTCTAAGAATATTTTTGCATTCTGTTCGCCACCTTTTGAGTTGAGCGGGGGGGGGGGTGCCCTTGGGGAACGTGTAGCGTGAACAAGCAAGCTGGTCCTGGGGCTCTATTCACAAACACAAACACAAACACACCCCACAGAGCACCAGGACAGCAGCACAATTAGACCCAAGCAAATCATGAGAAACATAAAGAGAATTACTTGACACATTGGAAAGAATTCTCCCCAAAAACAGAGCAAACTAGAATGCTATTTGGCCCTAAACAGAGAACACAGTGGAATAATACCTGACCACAGTGTCTGACCCAAACTTAAGGAATGCTTTGACTATGTACAGACTCAGTGTCACGCTCGCTGTCTTCAAACTCCCTGTCATAAATTAGCCAAGGCTCAGCGTGCATGTAATTCCACATCTTTAATTGGAGTGAAACTTTCACAAAAAACAGGTAAACAGAAACCGAACGTGACGCAACCGTGGCGCACACAAACACTCACAGAAAATAAATAATTACCCACAAACACAGGTGGGAAAAAAGGCTGCCTAAGTATGATTCCCAATCAGAGACAACGATAGACAGCTGCCTCTGATTGGGAATCACACCCGGCCAACAAAGAAACAGACAAACTAGAATGCCCACCCAAATCACACCCTGACCTAACCAAATAGAGAAATAAAAAGGCTCTCTAAGGTAAGGGCATGACACTCAGTGAGCATAGCCTTGCTATTGAGAAAGGCTGCGGGGGGCAGACCTGGCTCTCCAGAGAAGACAGGCTATGTGCACACTGCCCAAAAAATGAGGTGGAAACTGAGCTGCCCTTCCTAACCTCCTGACAAATGTATGGCCATATTAGAGACACATATTTCCATCAGATTACACAGATCCACAAAGCAACACATCTGCCACGCTGATCCTCAACACTGGAGCTCCCCAGGGGTGCGTACTCAGTCCCCTCTTGTACTCCCTGTTCACCAAGACTGCATGGCCAGGCATGACTCCAACACCATCATTACATTTTCAGACGACACAACAGTGGTTGGCCTGATCACCGACAACGACGAGACTGCCTATAGGGAGGAGGTCAGAGACCTGGCCGGGTGGTGCCAAAATAACAACCTATCCCTCAACGTAACCAAGACAAAGAAGATGATTGTGGACTACAGGAAAAGGAGGACCGAGCACGTCCCCATTCTCATCGACGGGGCTGTAGTAGAGCAGGTTGAGAGCTTCAAGTTCCTTGGTGTCTACATCAACAACAAACTAGAACGGTCCAAACACACCAAGACAGTCGGGAAGAGCCTATTCCCCCTCAGGAAACTAAAAAGATTTGGCATGGGTCCTGTGATCCTCAAAACATTCTACAGCTGCAATATCGAGAGCATCCTGGTATGGCAATTGCTCAGCCTCCAACCGCAAGGCACTACAGAGGGTAGTGGGTAGTGGGTACGGCCCAGTACATCACTGGTGCTAAGCTGCCTGCCATCCAGGACCTCTACACCAGGCGGTGTCAGAGGAAGGCCCTACAAATTGTCAAAGACCCCAGCCACCCCAGTCATAGACTGTTCTCTCTTCTACCGCTTGGCAAGCAGTACTGGAGTGCCAAGTCTAGGACAAAAAGGCTTCTCAACAGTTTTTACCCCCAAGCCATAAGACTCTTGAACAGGTAATCAAATGGCTACCCAGACTATTTGCGTTGTGTGCCCCCCCAACCCCTCTTTTTACGCAGCTGCTACTCTCTGTTTATCATGTATGCATATACACTTTAACTATACATTCATGTACATACTACTTCAATTGGAACGTCCAACAAGTGCTCCCGCACATTGGCTAACCGGGCTATCTGCATTGTGTCCCGCCACCTGCCACCCACCACCCGCCAACCCCACTTTACACTACTGCTACTCTCTGTTCCACATATATGCATAGTCACTTTACCAAATCTACATGTACATAATACATCAATCAGCCTGACTAACCGGTGTTTGCATGTAGCCTCCCTTCTTTTATAGCCTCGCTACTGTATTTAGTATTTTTACTGTTGTTTTATTTCTTTAATTACCTATTGTTCACCTAAAACTTTTTTGCACTATTGGTTAGAGCCTGTATGTAAGCATTTCACTCTAAGGTCTACACCTGTTGTATTCGGCACACGTGACAAATAAACTTTGATTTGATTTGAATTGAAAACAAACGCAATTTTGATTAACTCCCATATCTACTGGGTGAAATAGCACAGTGTGCCCTCACAGCAGCAAGGGTTGTGACCTGTTGCCACAAGAAAAGGGCAACCAGTGAAGAACAAACACCATTGTCAATACAACCGATATTGATTCTTATTTATTTTCTCTTTTGTACTCTAACCATTTACACATCATTACAACACTGTATATTTACATAATATGACATTTGAAATGTCTTTATTCTTTTGGAACTTCCGTGAGTCTAAAGTTTACCGTTCATTTTTATTGTTTATTTCACTTTTGTTTATTATCTACTTCAGTTGCTTTGGCAATGTAAACATATGTTTCCAATGCAAATAAAGCCCCTTGAATTGATTTGAGTTGAGCGAGAGGTTAACAACAGTCACAATAACAATCTGTAGTCAGTCTGGTGTGTGGAAAACGAACATATACTACATATGGGCAGGTGGCCTACCTGAGGTCCTGGGGCACCAGACATTCCAACATGACCTCTGGGACCAGGCTCTCCCTGAAAGGAAACAGAACATGAAGTTGTCTTTTTTAACCTTTATTTAACTAGGCAAGTCAACTAGGAACAAACTCTTATTTTCAATGATAGCCGAGGAACAGTTGGTTAACTGCCTTGTTCAGGGGCAGAGCAACAGATGTTTACCTTGTCAGCTCAGGGATTCAATCTTGCAACCTTTCGGTTACAAATCCAACGCTCTAACCACTAGGCTACCTGCCGCCCCTCTAACCACTAGGTTACCTGCCGCCCCTCTAACCACTAGGTTACCTGCCGCCCCTCTAACCACTAGGCTACCTGCCGCCCCTTTAACCACTAGGTTACCTGCCGCCCCTCTAACCACTAGGCTACCTGCCGTTATCAGTTGAGGGAGTAGCTTCCTTTGTCTTAGTTTGTGTTTTAGTTTGTATTGTTCTGTATTATTGTGCTGAAGCAGTAGGACAACAAAACAGGGGGGAGACGGTCACAGCCTTACCTTGCCTCCAGGTCCACCCTTGGTTCCGGGGCTGCCAGGCAAACCCTATGAGTGAGACAAGGCCAAAGAGTAGGTCAAAGGTCAAATAAAGGACTTCTAAGTGACCCCTTATTCTATGTTTCTACTTTACAGGTGACTGTCTTGAAGGTTTTCATGTACATGTAGCTAGCCGTGTTGTGAGTATACTGCCTCGTTATCTCACTAATCTGCATTCACAGGGAGCACCTGGTCTGCCTGGAGACAATGGTGTGTGTGTGTGTGTGTGTGTGTGTGTGTGTGTGTGTGTGTGTGTGTGTGTGTGTGTGTGTGTGTGTGTGTGTGTGTGTGTGTGTGTGTGTGTGTGTGTGTGTGTGTGTGTGTGTGTGTGTGTGTTTTAGTGTCTGTGTGTGTGTGTGTGTTGGACTAATGTGTGTTTTTTTTAAAGATTTTAAAGATCATAGTCTGACGGTGAACGGAGTGTGTGTGTGTGTGTGTGTGTGTGTGTGTGTGTGTGTGTGTGTGTGTGTGTGTGTGTGTGTGTGTGTGTGTGTGTGTGTGTGTGTGTGTGTGTGTGTGTGTGTGTGTGTGTGTGTGTGTGTGTGTGTGTGTGTGTGTGTGTGCGTGCGTGCGTGTGTGTTTGCGTGTGCATGTGCCTGTATGTGGCTAAGTAGGTGATAAACTCAGAGCCAGTGTTAAAAGTGTGGCTGTGTTAATGTCACACTTTGATAGTGTGTATCATTGAAATCCCACTCTCATTACCTTTCTGTCTCTCTCACACACAAACACACCACACAGACACACACACCACACAGACACACACACACACACACACACACACACACCACACAGGCACACACACACACACCACACAGACACACACACCACACAGACACACACACACACACATACACACACTTGTTATAAGGAATCGCCCACTGGTGGAGAGAAGCAGCAATTTCAAGGTGGTTTAAATTCCAAAATGGCTTGAGTCTAAGAGTCAAGCTGGACACTTGCCCAGAAAACACACACACACACACACACACACACACACACACACACACACACATAATTCACAGCAAAACATTGTTCTTTCTGTTTTTTGGGTTTCTGTGCAGGTGGGGGGTGATTTATGGTGGTGAGAAGACCCTTTGCGTGTTTTGGGCAACAATGAGGGTTTAAAGCTTGTTTACATGGACTAACTGAGGTTAATCTCTCTCTCTCTCTCTCTCTCACTCTCTCTCTCTCACATAATCATAAATAATGATGGGATAATTATAGTGGATATTAGATGGTGGTCTCTCTCTCTCTTTCTCTCACAAACACACTGCAATGTACACACACTCACACATGCACACACACACATGCGTACACATACAGTTGATACTAAATGTGTTACTAACTGCTGTTCCCTGGTGACCGGGACCACCAGGCCTCCCAGCCTGCCCTGGGGCACCCTGTAGAGAAGAAGAAGAAGAGACTCATCATTATCATCACTATCATCATAACTATCATCAACACCACCATCATCATCATCATGATTACCATCACTATCATCAACAGTATCATCATCATCATCATAATCATCATCATCACTATCACCACTATCATCATCATCATCACTATCATAAATGTCATCAACACCACCATCATCACAATCATAATCATCATCAGGATTACCATCACTATCATCAACAGCATCATCATCATCATAATCATTATCACCACTATCATCATCATCATCATCACTATCATCATAACTATCATCAACAGCATCATCATCATCATCATGATTACCATCACTATCATCAACAGTATCATCATCACTATCATCAACAGCATCATCATCATCATCATGATTACCATCACTATCATCAACAGTATCATCATCACTATCATCAACAGCATCATCATCATCATCATAATCATTATCACCACTATCATCATTATCATTATCACCAACATCATCATTATCATCAACATCATCCTCATCATTATCATCATCATCATCACTATCATCACTATGATAAACAGCATTATCATCATCCTCACTATCATCATCACCATCACCATCATCACCAACAATCCAGGTAGGATACAGGAACAGGTGCATAGATTAAATATACGCCAGGCCTTACCTTGATTCCAGGGATGCCAGGAGTGCCATCCTTTCCATCGATACCAGGCAGACCCTGAAACACCAGACATGAGTAAACATGATACTGTATGCCTAACCATATCTCCAACACTGTTATTACTACACAGTAGATATGTGTGTTATATTGTAGTAGTAGAAGATAACAGAACATAGTGTGAACAGCAGACTGTTATATTGTAGTAACAGAAGATACCAGAACAGAGTGTGAACAGCAGACTGTTATATTGTAGTAACAGAAGATACCAGAACATAGTGCGAACAGGAGAATGTGTTATATTGTAGCAACAGAAGATATCAGAACATAGTGTGAACAGCAGACTGTGTTATATTGTAGTGATAGCAGATACCAGAACATAGTGTGAACAGCAGACTGTGTTATATTGTAGTGATAGCAGATACCAGAACATAGTGTGAACAGCAGACTGTGTTATATTGTAGTGATAGCAGATACCAGAACATAGTGTGAACAGCAGACTGTGTTATATTGTAGTGATAGCAGATACCAGAACATAGTGTGAATAGCAGACTGTGTTATATTGTAGAAACAGAAGATACCAGAACATAGTGTGAACAGTAGACTGTGTTATATTGTAGTAACAGAAGATACCAGAACATAGTGTGAACAGCAGACTGTGTTATATTGTAGTAACAGAAGATACCAGAACATAGTGTGAACAGCAGACTGTGTTATATTGTAGAAACAGAAGATACCAGAACATAGTGTGAACAGTAGACTGTGTTATATTGTAGTAACAGAAGATACCAGACCATAGTGTGAACAGCAGACTGTGTTATATTGTAGAAACAGAAGATACCAGACCATATTGTGAACAGCAGACTGTGTTATATTGTAGTAACAGAAGATACCAGACCATATTGTGATTATAGAAGTGTGTTTGTTCACTCACGTTCTCTCCCTTCTTGCCAACGGCTCCTTGTGGGCCCTTGATACCTCGACCACCCTGTAAGAAACATTATCTTCATCAACAACACCTCTATCATAATCATCATAATCCGTGTGATTAAGTTGGACACTGATGAGAAGATGGATAGCTGTTAAATACTCACTAAATCTCCTTTCTCCCCAGCCTCTCCAGGTGGTCCCTGAGGTCCCTCCTCACCCTACAGAGGAGAGAGAAACACTTCTGATCAGATTGATCAATTAGACCCATCAACTCACAATGTCAAATATCAGTCTCCTGGATACTTACTGGGGGTCCAGGTTGGCCAACTGGTCCATTGATGCCCTTGTAACCACGAGGGCCCTGCGAGAGATAGGAAATGAGAATTAGTCACTTCCTGCTCATTAGCATTTCAGGAAGTAGATGAAAGGCAACCCCCCCTTGGGTTGTGCCGTAGCGGAGGTCTTTGTGGGCTATACTCGGTCTTGTCTCAGGATGGTAAGTTGATGGTTGAAGATATCCCTCTAGTGGTGTGGGGGCTGTGCTTTGGCAAAGTGGGTGGGGTTATATCTTTCCTGTTTGGCCCTGTCCGGGGGTGTCCTCGGATGGGGCCACAGTGTCTCCTGACCCCTCCTGTCTCAGCCTCCAGTATTTATGCTGCAGTAGTTTATGTGTCGGGGAGCTAGGGTCAGTTTGTTATATCTGGAGTACTTCTCCTGTCCTATTCGGTGTCCTGTGTGAATTTAAGTGTGCTCTCTCTAATTCTCTCTTTCTCTCTTTCTTTCTCTTTCTCAGAGGACCTGAGCCCTAGGACCATGCCTCAAGACTACCTAACATGATGACTCCTTGCTGTCCCCAGTCACCTGGCCATGGTGCTGCTCCAGTTTCAACTGTTCTGCCTTATTATTGTTGGGCCATGATGGTCATTTATGAACATTTGAACATCTTGGCCATGTTCTGTTATAATCTCCACCCGGCACAGCCAGAAGAGGACTGGCCACCCCACATAGCCTGGTTCCTCTCTAGGTTTCTTCCTAGGATTTGGCCTTTCTCTGGAGTTTTTCCGAGCCACCGTGCTTCTACACCTGCATTGCTTGCTGTTTGGGGTTTTAGGCTGGGTTTCTGTACAGCACTTTGAGATATCAGCTGATGTACGAAGGGCTATATAAATAAATAAATAAATGGCTAGTCACTTGTGTGTGTCTACTCTTACAAGAATCTCTGAAGTTACAATACAGCCTACATAGTTCCACAGGGTTTGGTAAGCTGTGTCTGAAGGTAGACTGTGTGTGAATGTAGACTGTGTTCTGAAGGTAGACTGTGTTCTGAAGGTAGACTGTGTCTGAAGTTAGTCTATGTCGGAAGGTAGACTGTGTTCTGAAGGTAGACTGTGTCGGAAGGTAGACTGTGTTCTGAAGGTAGACTGTGTTCTGAAGGTAGACTGTGTTCTGAAGGTAGACTGTGTTCTGAAGTTAGACTGTGTTCTGAAGGTAGTCTATGTCGGAAGGTAGTCTATGTCGGAAGGTAGTCTATGTCGGAAGGTAGTCTATGTCTATCTTTCAGAAGAAGATTGTGGTAGTTTGGCAAGTGTAACACATCTTCAGAAGTTGCTGCTCTTTGATTTATTATAATTTCCTTCCGTGTCTATGGGGCATGCTAACGAGTGCAAAGATCCTAACCACTGTGATAAAAGGATGATTTGCACTTAGCGCTACACACCAACAGCCAGGCATTCTGCTTGGCACCTAGCCTGGGCGCAAACTTGACTAACACAGCTAATGCTAATGCTAAGATGGATGGCCTTCCTGGATCATTAACTACAGATGGAGGAACAGTGGTCCCATACAACCCGTTCTCATTAGAGAAAGCAAGAGAGAGAGAGAGAGAGAGAGAGAGAGAGAGAGAGAGAGCACATGAGAGAAAAGAAAGAGAGACAGGGAGGGATTGAGTGAGAGAAAAGAGAGATTTTGGATTCTTTCCAAATGTCCCCTTAGAAGGTAACAGGTAGTGTTTATAGTGCAGATAGAAAGAAACCAGTGGAGGAGGGGATGTGGTGGATGGAGATAGTGTGGTAAAGGAGGTAGAGAGGTGTGTTGTAACTTACCGCCTCTGCCTTGGGGCCCATCATTCCTGGGTAACCCCTCAATCCCATAGGACCCTATGAGATGGAGAGAAAGCGAGAGTTGAAATAAAGGACGTTCTGTCAACGTTGCGCGAGTAAAAACGACTTCACATCTGTGTTTTATTCTCACAACATTCTAACAACATATGTGCTCTGACCATATTGCTGTACTATAATGTATACATAACATTGTTAACATAAATAAAGGTCATTACCGGGGGTCCTGGGATTCCCTGCTCACCAGAGATGCCGACCTCTCCCTTCATACCCTGAGAAAGAGAGAAAAAAAAGAGAGAGACAGACAGACAGACAGACAGACAGACAGACAGACAGACAGACAGACAGACAGACAGACAGACAGACAGACAGACAATGAGAGACAGAAATAAATTAAACGTGTGACAATAACATTTCATGCATGTATCTATCGTGAGCTGTAACTTATGCTACTCTCTAACTCCTCAGTAAATAACAGCCAACTGAAGACAGTAGAATAAAGTGTTCTCTGTATGATGGCCAGGGAGTGTTCTCTGTATGATGGCCAGGGAGTGTTCTCTGTATGATGGCCAGGGAGTGTACTCTGTAGGGTTGGCCAGGGAGTGTTCTCTGTATGATGACCAGGGAGTGCACTCTGTATGATGACCAGGGAGTGTACTCTGTGTGATACCAGGGAGTGTTCTCTGTATGATGACCAGGGAGTGTACTCTGTGTGATACCAGGGAGTGTACTCTGTATGATGACCAGGGAGTGTTCTCTGTGTGATACCAGGGAGTGTACTCTGTATGATGACCAGGGAGTGTACTCTGTATGATGACCAGGGAGTGTTCTCTGTGTGATGACCAGGGAGTGTACTCTGTATGATGGCCAGGTAGTGTTCTCTGTATGATGACCAGGGAGTGTACTCTGTATGATGACCAGGGAGTGCACTCTGTATGATGACCAGGGAGTGTACTCTGTGTGATACCAGGGAGTGTTCTCTGTATGATGACCAGGGAGTGTACTCTGTGTGATACCAGGGAGTGTACTCTGTATGATGACCAGGGAGTGTACTCTGTATGATGACCAGGGAGTGTTCTCTGTGTGATGACCAGGGAGTGTACTCTGTATGATGGCCAGGTAGTGTTCTCTGTATGATGACCAGGGAGTGTACTCTGTATGATGACCAGGGAGTGTTCTCAGTATGATGGCCAGGAAGTCTACTCTGTGTGATACCAGGGAGTGTACTCTGTATGATGACCAGGGAGTGTTCTCTGTATGATGACCAGGGAGTGTACTCTGTATGATGACCAGGGAGTGTACTCTGTGTGATACCAGGGAGTGTTCTCTGTATGATGACCAGGGAGTGTACTCTGTATAATGACCAGGGAGTGTTCTCTGTATGATGACCAGGGAGTGTACTCTGTATGATGACCAGGGAGTGTTCTCTGTATGATGACCAGGGAGTGTACTCTGTATGATGGCCAGGAAGTCTACTCTGTGTGATACCAGGGAGTGTTCTCTGTGTGATACCAGGGAGTGTTCTCTGTGTGATACCAGGGAGTGTTCTCTGTGTGATACCAGGGAGTGTTCTCTGTGTGATGGCCAGGTAGTGTTCTCTGTATGATGGCCAGGGAGTGTTCTCTGTATGATGGCCAGGGAGTGTTCTCTGTGTGATACCAGGGAGTGTTCTCTGTGTGATGACCAGGGAGTGTACTCTGTATGATGGCCCGGTAGTGTTCTCTGTATGATGGCCAGGGAGTGTTCTCTGTATGATGGCCAGGGAGTGTTCTCTGTATGATGGCCAGGCAGTGTTATCTGTGTGATGGTCAGGGAGTGTTCTCTGTGTGATTGCCAGGGAGTGTTCTCTGTGTGATTGCCAGGGAGTGTTCTCTGTGTGATGGCCAGGGAGTGTCTTTGTCTAACTGAGCTGTGATCAGCATAGCCAGACTGAGACAGACAGACAGTCAGTCAGTCAGTCAGACAGGCAGAGTGCAGATCAGGTGCTAAACCTTCCTGGCTGAAAGAGTGTCTCAGGTACTACTGGGGCTCATTAGTTATGCTTAATGCTTCAGGCCGAGTTGGCCACTCTAACACCTACTCTCTTATCCACTCCACATGTACCTGGCTCTCAACCATCCCTTTCATCTGGGTTCGCTGCGTGATGCCTGGCTGCCCGGGCCAGGCCTGACTAATCACACCCAGATTAGTACCAGTCGTGCCTCATTAGCGCTAAGCCTGCTTCATCTACTGGTCATGTGTGTGTGTTTTATTGGAAGCATGAAAAAGACTGCTTTTCACACCCCTGAAGTATTGTAAGATATTGTTTTCAAATATAAATGCTTCAGATAGATCCCGGATCAAAACACAGATAGACTGAAACATAAAGAAACAGACAGTCAGCCGGTCAGATAGACAGACTATTTAGAACTCACCAGTTTCCCAATGCTGCCAGGCTCTCCCAGCACACCAGCACGACCTTTGTGTCCCTAGAACAGAACAGTTAGTTAGTTTACAGATATAACAATCAATCAATCATGAACTATTTATTCAGTTGATAAATTACAACTCCACCGACAGGAATACTGTACACAGATGACAGAATAACCTTATTTCAGGTCTTGATGGGTAAATATCTAGTTTTTCTCATGATGAGGACTCACATACCTTGACCCCCTGCAGACCCTGGGGACCCTTAGGCCCTGCTGGGCAGTTGATTGGACACTATGGAGAGAGAGGGGTGAGAGAGAGAGAGAGAGAGAGAGAGAGAGAGAGAGAGAGAGAGAGAGAGAGAGAGAGAGAGAGAGGATGAAGGGTCGAGGGGGGGAGGAGAGTGAGAAGAACACCAAAGTAAAATTCCAAGTATAATTGAGTCTGTTTCTCAGCCAAAAACAAACAAAGTGGCCAATTGATCAGTGTGCTGACTCTCTTTTTCTATGGGTGTCAAATCCCCAGCAGGGCATCACATTATGAGGGACTTGGATTAAGGAGAAGACTAAGGGAGGGATGAAAGAGGGACATGAATGAAGGGAGAGGGGGGATCGAAGGAGGATTGGGAATCCTCTTTTGGTGTTAGATGAAAGGAGAGAGAGGGATGAGAGCAAGAGCGTAAACCGTCTCAGTGACAAGGCCCCTATCTCTAATGGGAGATAGGGATTTATCTCCCCTATGTTGGGCACTCAGCATAGGACTTGACTTAGGACTTGTACCGATAGGGGTTTAGTGACAGCGTACCGGAAAGTTCTGTGTCTATATATCACAAGCTACAACCAGATTGCCAGGAGCTCTAGGTTTGAGGATGGATCCTATAGGCTTTGGGCTAGGAGTTACTGCTTTGTAAGGCTTAATTAGGGTCAACTGTAAGGTATTAAGCCAGGGGAAAGGAGCTATCCAAGGGGCAAGGAAGAGAAGAGATAAACGATGAGGATGGGTGGAGGTGTGGAGGGATCTTACCTGGAGGTCTGCACTGCCCTCCTCATCTCGCAAGAACTTCCCTGGAGGACCCTGGAGACAGATTGAGAAGGGGGAGAAAGAAAGAAAGAAAGAAAGAAAGAAAGAACATTCAAAAAAGAAAGAAAGAAAGAAAATGTAAAAAAGAAAGAAAGAAAGAAAATTTAGAAAAGAAAGAAAGAAATAATATTTAAAAAAGAAAGAAAGAAATAATATTTAAAAAAGAAAGAAAGAAAGAAATAATATTTAAAAAAGAAAGAAAGAAAGAAATAATGTTTAAAAAAGAAAGAAAGAAAGAAAGAAAGTGGAAGGAGAACAGATAGTTTGTTTAACACAGTGCTGGTGCAGCTGTTCTGAGTGTGTGTATACTGAATTAGAGTAAAGCATGCCTCCCTGGGCTGAGGTATGCAGGGAGCAGTGAGATGAGACAGGGGAGACAGATCTAATGAGAATATATTTACTCTGCAACACCGGTAAACCAAAACAAATAGACTCCCCATGGCTGGGAGCATCACTCTATGAGGCTGCTCCCCACCTGAAATCCCTCATGGAGAGAGATACCGTATACCTTGTAGAATAGACTGGGGAGCTAAGATACACACACTGCACAATGTCGAGTTGATGTTGCATTGAGCTGCTCTGCTACACTGAGAATGTGGTGGGCATCTGGACTGGGATTACTGGGTTATTGCTGGAACACTGGTTTCTTGCTTGTAACTAAACGTTGTTATTTTGCGTTAAGTTACTGGTTTCTTACTACATTTTCCTGGTTTCTTGGTGATTTTAAGTAGCTGGTTTCTAGTGCTAGGTGTGTCCTTGCTGGTTTTTACTAATACTAGATGTTTGTTTACTGGGTTGTTGCTGGTTTTAGGTGTGTACTTACTGGTATTTACTAGTTCTAAGTGTTTATTTACTGGTTTCTTGCTGATTCGAGATGTAAACATACTGGTTTTCCTGGGGGTCCTGGAATTCCTGGAGGTCCAGGTTCTCCCAATATGCCCTGAGAGAAGAGGGAGGAAAACGAGGATGGGAATTAGATGAGAGATAAAGAGTATCTAACATATTACATAACGTGTGCTATCAGACATAAGACAACAACGGTCTTCTTCGACAACAATGGTGAGGGTCTTACCGTAGGTCCAGTCTGTCCAATCTCACCGGGAAGGCCGATTGGGCCTGGGGCTCCCTAAAGAGAGAGAGAGAGAGAGAGAGAGAGAGAGAGAGAGAGAGAGAGAGAGAGGAGGGAGAGAGAGAGAGAGAGAGAGGGAGGGAGAGAGAGCACAGATTATGTCAGTCCTGGACCCTAACAGTAAATCTCAGTAAGACAAAAATAACAGTGTACCAAAAAAGGTCCAGTCGCCAGGACCACGAAAACAAATTCCATCTAGACACCGTTGCCCTAGATCACAAACTATACATACCTTGGCCTAAACATCAGCGCCACAGGTAACTTTCACAAAGCTGTGAACGATCTGAGAAACAAGGCAAGAAGGGCATTCTATGCCATCAAAAGGAACATAAAATTCAACATACCAATTAGGATCTGGCTAAAAATACTTGAATCAGTTATAGAACCCATTGCCCTTTATGGTTGTGAGGTCTGGGGTCCGCTCACCAACCAATAATTAAAAAAAATGGGACAAACACCAAATTTAGACTCTGCATGCAGAATTCTGCAAAAATATCCTCTGTGTACAATGTAGAACAAATTTTCAAAATCCTTTAAAATTCTACAACCATCTAAAAAGAAGTGATTCCCAAACCTTCCATAACAAAGCCATCACCTAAAGAGAAATGAACATGGAGAAGAGCCGACTAAGCAAGCTGGTCGTGGGGCTCTATTCACAAACACAAACACACCCCACAGAGACCCAGGACAGCAACACAATTAGACCCAAACAAATCATGAGAAACAAAAGATAATTACTAGACACATTGGAAAGAATTACCAAAAAAACAGAGCAGACTCGAATGCTATTTGGCCCTAAACAGAGAGTACACAGCGGCAGAATACCTGACCACTGTAACTGACCAAAGCTTAAGGAAAGCTTTGACTATGTACAGACTTAGTGAGCATAGCCTTGCTATTGAGAAAGGCCGCCGTAGGCAGACATGGCTCTCAAGAGAAGACAGGCTATGTGCTCACTGCCCACAAAATGAGGTGGAAACTGAGCTGCATTTCCTAACCTCCTGCCCAATGTATGACCATATTAGAGAAACATATTTCCCTCAGATTACACAGATCCACAAAGTATTCGAAAACAAATCCAATTTTGATAAACTCCCATATCTACTGGGAGATAGATAGATAGATAGATAGATAGATAGATAGATAGATAGATAGATAGATAGATAGATAGATAGATAGATAGATAGATAGATAGATAGATAGATAGATAGATAGAGAGGAGGATATTTATCCTTTGGGTAGAAGAGGAAACACAGCAGTGTAATTCAGTTCAGAATAATATCTAGTTTAAGACTTTAATTCTTTATAATCAAAAAATACTGACTTACAGCCAGTCCAGGCAGTCCGGGTCCCTACAGGGAGGGAGAGGGGGATTAGAGATTGGTTAAATCTAAGTATAATCGTATAATCACAAACAAATGTGCATAATGAGTCATGTATGATTTATTTAAACAATTATCTTCTGTTATTTCAATTAAGAGCATCTGTGTCTACGGAGGCAGAACACAATACAGACAGCAAGCATCAAGCTAACCCTGACTGAGACAATCAATGTGTGTTCAATGTGTCATAATAAGTGATGAAATGAAATATAAACAAAGAAATGAACGTAATTCAGTGATTCACCCATGCATATCACTGACAGACTCCACTCTGTCAATGTAGTTTGTCGAGTAGTCGGTCAAATATAGCTACATACCACCACCTAGTGGTATTCTGCTGTAACTACATGTAGTCTTCCTCAACCTGCGAGAAAGACTTCATTCTTAACCACAGATCCAGGATCAGATTACCCTGACTCCAAAACATTAGAAGAACAGACTGGCTGTATCAGAGTTCTTGAACCCACTATACCAACCTAGTCCTAAAGCATTTCGTATTGTTCTGTATGTAAATCCGAGACACTGCACTTAGTATGATATGTTATATTTGGTATGGTTACATAAGACAGATGGTTACTTAAAGCTTAAATGAAAGAAGGGTGGTTCGTCGAGGTGGATGGGTGGGCGTACAACGCGAACATCTTGCAACCCAAAAGTTGCGAGTTTGAATCTGATCACGGACAACTTTAGCATTTTGCTTAGTCTCCTCCTGTACTCCCTGTTCCGAACAAGCCCCCATTAACCTGGAAGGGCTGTAGTGGAGCGGGTAGAGAGTTTCAAGTTCCTTGGTGTCCACATCACCAACAAACTATCATGGTTCAAACATACAAAGACAGTTGAGGGCACAACAACACCTTTTCCCCTCAGGAGAATGAAAATATTTGGAATGGGTCCCTAAATCCGCAAAAAAGTTCTACAGCTGCACCATCGAGAGCATCCTGACCGGTTGCATCACCGCCTGGTATGGCAACTACTTGGTATCTGACCTTAAGGCGCTACAGAGGGTAGTGTGAACAGCCCAGTACATCACTGGAGCCAAGCTTCCTGCCATCCAGACCTATATACTAGGCAGTGTCAGAGGAAGGCCCAAAATGTTGTCAAATACTCCAGTCACCCAAGTCATAGACTGTTCTCTCTGCTTCCACACGGCAAGCGGTACAGGAGCGCCAAGTCTTCGTCCAAAATGCTCATTAACAGCTATATGCATAGTCCCTTTACCCCTACCTATATGTACAAATGACCTCAACTGGCCTGCACCCCTGCATATTGATTCAGTACCAGTGCCCCCTGTATATAGCCTCGTTATTGTTATCTTATAATGTTACTTTTATTGATTTTTTTGATTTTTTACTTTAGTTTATTTGGTAAATATTTTCTTAACTCTTCTTGAACTGCACTGTTGGTTAAGGGCTTGTAAGTAAAGCATTTCACGGTAAGGTCCACAGCAGTTGTATTCGGCGCATGTGACAAATACAATTTGATTTGATTTGAGCTAATAAGCAACTTTTCAACTACTTACTACTTTTTAGCTACTTTGCAACCACATAGCATGTTAGTTAACCCTTCACCTAACCCTAACCCTAACCTTAACCCTTTAACCTAACTCCTACACTTACCCCTAACCCCTAACCCTAGCGAGCTAGCTAATGTTAGCCACCTAGCCGCCTAGCTAGAATTCATAACATATCAAGTTTTGCAAATTTGTAACATATTGTAAGTTTTGCAAATTCATAACATATAATGCAAATTTTAAGTTGCAGCATATCATACAAAGTGGGTGATGGAGAACCACTAATTAATACATACCATACAAAGTGTAACATATAATACCAAATGCTCTGAGACCAGGTTGACTGTACATGACTGGTGGAAGAGGCTAGTGATTGTAGAATCAGCTGCCAAAAGCTGTGATGACAGTCCCCCCCCCACCCCCCGGGAAAACCCTGGGCCCTATTTATGACAGAGGATTAGTCCCTGTGGTTTTGTAGTGATCAGGTTATATGTAGTCTGTACTGAACAGTGCTCAGGTTCTGTTGAGCCTGTTACTACTTACAGTGGGTCCAGGTTCACCACCAGGTCCAGGCTGGCCCTGTAGAAAACAACAACATGAGGGTTTATTCTCTCACAGTTCACTCCAGACATCCAACTGCTGATGACTATGAGCTGGTTGACAGCCTGTTGGTGCTTTGGTAACACAACGTTAGTGTTGTTAAGTTCTGAAACAGACTGGCACCTCGGCTAGTAGTCTAGATGTCATTCCAGTTCACTTCTGGTGCGTTTTCAATCAACCAGAGCAGAGCAAAGAGAGGATTCAGAAAAGGTGTCCATGAGGAAAAGAAGGAAGGCACTTTAGACCAGTGGGCCTCAACTGGTTTTAACACAGGACTCAAATCGAACCAGTCTTAGTAAAATAGTCGCTTCTCAATTTATTTTTACCAAAATGCAACTTGGAAAACAATTTTTTGATGCTATATTGATAGTAAATGTAGCAATTATATGGCAAGGGAACAACATTCCTACATCCAACATTCCATTTCTCTGTCAACAGAGACACTCCAAGGGACTTCTGGGATTTGGTGTTCTATCTCAGGGACCTCAGCGGGCCCAGCTGTAGGACAGGGCTCTACCCTTCTGACTGGATAGACACAGGGACCTCAGCAGGCCCAGCTGTAGGACAGGGCTCTACTCTTCTGACTGGATAGACACAGGGACCTCAGCAGGCCCAGCTGTAGGACAGGGCTCTACCCTTCTGACTGGATAGACACAGGGACCTCAGCAGGCCCAGCTGTAGGACAGGGCTCTACCCTTCTGACTGGATAGACACAGGGACCTCAGCAGGCCCAGCTGTAGGACAGGGCTCTACTCTTCTGACTGGATAGACACAGGGACCTCAGCGGGCCCAGCTGTAGGACAGGGCTCTACCCTTCTGACTGGATAGACACAGGGACCTCAGCGGGCCCAGCTGTAGGACAGGGCTCTACCCTTCTGACTGGATAGACACAGGGACCTCAGCAGGCCCAGCTGTAGGACAGGGCTCTACTCTTCTGACTGGATAGACACAGGGACCTCAGCGGGCCCAGCTGTAGGACAGGGCTCTACCCTTCTGACTGGATAGACACAGGGACCTCAGCGGGCCCAGCTGTAGGACAGGGCTCTACCCTTCTGACTGGATAGACACAGGGACCTCAGCGGGCCCAGCTGTAGGACAGGGCTCTACCCTTCTGACTGGATAGACACAGGGACCTCAGCGGGCCCAGCTGTAGGACAGGGCTCTACCCTTCTGACTGGATAGACACAGGGACCTCAGCGGGCCCGGCTGTAGGACAGGGCTCTACTCTTCTGACTGGATAGACACAGGGACCTTAGCGGGCCCAGCTGTAGGACAGGGCTCTACCCTTCTGACTGGATAGACACAGGGACCTCAGCGGGCCCAGCTGTAGGACAGGGCTCTACCCTTCTGACTGGATAGACACAGGGAGCTCAGCGGGCCCAGCTGTAGGACAGGGCTCTACCCTTCTGACTGGATAGACACAGGGACCTCAGCGGGCCCAGCTGTAGGACAGGGCTCTACTCTTCTGACTGGATAGACACAGGGACCTCAGCGGGCCCAGCTGTAGGACAGGGCTCTACCCTTCTGACTGGATAGACACAGGGAGCTCAGCGGGCCCAGCTGTAGGACAGGGCTCTACCCTTCTGACTGGATAGACACAGGGACCTCAGCAGGCCCAGCTGTAGGACAGGGCTCTACCCTTCTGACTGGATAGACACAGGGACCTCAGCAGGCCCAGCTGTAGGACAGGGCTCTACCCTTCTGACTGGATAGACACAGGGACCTCAGCGGGCCCAGCTGTAGGACAGGGCTCTACCCTTCTGACTGGATAGACACAGGGACCTCAGTGGGCCCAGCTGTAGGACAGAGCTCTACCCTTCTGACTGGATAGACACAGGGACCTCAGCGGGCCCAGCTGTAGGACAGGGCTCTACTCTTCTGACTGGATAGACACAGGGACCTCAGCAGGCCCAGCTGTAGGACAGGGCTCTACCCTTCTGACTGGATAGACACAGGGACCTCAGCGGGCCCAGCTGTAGGACAGGGCTCTACCCTTCTGACTGGATAGACACAGGGAGTTCAGCACCAGAAACAATATAGACACAATATATAGCCAAGTGTTTCTCAACTGGCTTTGCATTAAAACCAAAGTTAAACAAGGTTCTCAGTCGTGACTCAATATTCACATCCTAATATTGTTTTGCTGAAATGCTATCTGGAAAAATACATGCTATATTGACAGTAGCAATTATATGACAAGGGAACAACATTCCTACCTTTTTAATTGTCAATAACTCCATATTGCTCATATTGTTGATGAAGAATGTTGGTAAGCTCACTGGTTTGAGACCAGTAAATCAGCCCGATCTGCTATATAGCGCTGCTAATAACTCTACATTGAAAATACTTAGATTGAAGGAAAATAGTTCAGAGATAAAACCATTTTAAAATGTAGGTTCATTATACGTTCTACATGCTTTCTAACTGGTTTAAGATAAATAAACTAACTGGTTTAAGTTAAAATAAAATTAAAATTAAAATTAAAAAAATATTTAAAAAACGTTTTACTCAGAAACTACCGAGCCGTGACCCAAATTTGACAATCATTGCTTTAGACTATTGAAATGCGCCATCTTACTTTAGGTCCAGGGTTCCCGATAGGGCCGACGTCTCCCTTTGGTCCCATCAAACCCTGTAGAGACGGAGTGATGAAGAGAGAGAGCGAGGATAAAGAAGAAACAAAAATATTCATTTGGAATTAGTCTCATACAACAAGTGCAGGTAGGGATTGCTGCGTGAGACCTACATTCCCATTATAACAGTGGAACAGTGGTCTGATTGGATTTGACACGTCCAGATAATCAGCAGGAAAACAAATCCCTGTGGAATGTCTCTCAGCGTGTGACTGTGGGACGAGCAGATTGACTTCCCAGTCCCTTGGTTAGAGCGAAGCAGTTTACTCAAAGCAGCCACCTTCATTCATTACAACATGAAGCTCAGTCTTTCTAGCTTGTTTAAAATATATTAATGCATCAGGATTTACATTAATGCTTTTCTTTCCTGGAGGTTTCTCCAAGCACACACAAACACACAAACACACAAACACACTCACACACAAACACACTCACTGCATGGTCGGAACTAGAAGCACAAGCATTTCCGCTACACTCGCATTAACATCTGCTAACCATGTGTATGTGACAAATAAAATTTGATTTAATTTGAAACACACACACACTTTCTCTCTTTCTCTCTCTCCCTCTCTCTCTCTCTCTCTCTCTCTCTCTTTCTCTTTCTCTCTTTCTCTCTCTCTCTCTCTCTCTTTCTTTTTCTCTCTTTCTCTCTCTCTATTTTTCTCTTGTTTCTCTTGTTCTTCTTCACAAACTCATCCTTTTTCAGCTCTCTCACACACTCCGCATCTAATAGATAGAAGACTTACGTCGATGCCGTTCTCTCCGGGAGGTCCATCTGGACCAGGCTCACCTGGGTCCCCCTTCAACCCCTACAAACAGACACACAGCCATGGTCAGGTATACACACACATCAGAGATGTTGAGTAAGGTGCATGAACACCCTTGAACATGCAGTAACTTACTGGTGGGCCAGAAGGCCCAGGAGGTCCCTTTTCCCCCTGTGAAGAGAGAGGAACCAAAATGAGAGACATGATGTTAACAATTTGTTCATACGTTGTATGTTAGCTACTTTTAGAAATTGATGAATGAATATCAGTTTATGTAGAAGATGTTGAAGTCTTTGGGCTCTATTCAATCTGTATCGAAGTTCAGCATTACAGTGTGAATGAAATGTTCCTGCATTTTTTATTTAACTAGGCAAGTCAGTTAAGAACAAATTCTTATTTGCAATGACAGCCTAGGAACAGTGGGTTAACTGTCTTGTTCAGGTTCAGAACAACAGACTTTTACAGCTCAGGGATTTGATCTAGCAACCTTGCGGTTGCTGACCCAACACACTAGGCTACCTATGCCACTGCAGTCACAGTAAGCACTACATATGTTGGCTCAATTGTAAATGACCTTTACATTTCTTCAGCGATACAGATTGAATAGAATCCTTGATTGTTGATTGTTGATCTTGAGGGATTGGTGGAACCTCCACTGACCCTACCAGAAGGCTATGGCTGCATCTTAATATCCCAGAGTTACTTCCTTACCTAATCTCCTTTCCTCAATCAGAACAAACTTTTACTTTAAGTGCTGGACAAGTGAAATCAAATTCCGAGTAGGCAACCCCCACATGGCTGCCATCTAGCCAATGTTTCAAGTCAGGGATAAGACAGATAATGTAAGGAGAGGAGACAAGGAGGGGAGACAAGGAGAGGAAGCCACTTTAGACTATTGAGTTGCATCCTAGGTAGTGACATCAACCTTTTGCGTATTCACCAATCCAGTTCACCCCACATATCTGCAAGGGTCAGTTTGTCACACGTGGAGAGGAGGATGGGTGAAAATGTTTATTTTAACATCCAGCCATGACTGACAGCTCATAGTTACTCCGCCCTCAAGGTGGAGTTAGGGACCTTTCCAATCATGATAGGACAAGGTAGGTAAATATAGTGGAAACGAGGTGGAGCTATTGCTGACACCTGACCCACTCAAGTCTGCAACGGAGAGTGAATAAGGGCACGGGGGAGTGAACAACTTTTTGGGATTTATCTGCAGCCAGCTGCTGTTGATCAGAATTGGGTTTCACAGCACTCCCATTCCAGCCCACCCTTTGGGGACATCACATATCATAGCAGATAAATGTATGACCCTGGGGCCGTTTCCATTCCAAGTTCCAACCCAGAAGAGGTGATCCATATTCCCATCAAACATTAACCTGCCAGTCCATAGCCTTCCATTAGTAGGGAAGAGAATGAGCTCCTATGTCCAACTCAGCGAGGGCATTGACATATCCTAAACCATTCACGTTAACAGTATGTGGCTTTGGGGGAGAAACATCTCTCCTACTAATCGCATTGGATACAATCCTACCTTGTCACATCACATTCCTTTTGAATTATACAGGATGAGGCTCACACATTAGGGGTTTTCCTTCTCCATTCATGGTCTAATTCTGTATTCTCAACATGTTTTCAGAACCTGGCTTTGCTTAGACTGAGAATACCTCAAAGGTATCACATTAGCGCGATATTAGCCCAAACCCCTCTCTTGGGATGGAGGGAAAGCTCCCGACTCAAAGACCTCTCTCACTGTGGGAAACAGAGCTCTTTTGTGCCGCCCTCTGGTGGTACAACCGCATTACTACCACAGCGTGCTCTTAGGTACAATGCCTGTCTTTGTGACAACTTGTTGGCACTGGGCGAGGCGGAGGGGATACTCACATCAATGCCATCAGACCCGGGGGTGCCAGAGGGACCGGGCGGACCGGGATTGCCTTGAGGTCCTGGAGGACCGTTCTGGAAGAAATTAGAACAAAATGGAAGGTTTAGAAATGTGCAAAGGTTTTTTAGAGAACTATTTGGGCTTAGAATGTATCACTTCTTGGCATTCATTCAATTGGATACCTGTTATTGTCATACTGGCAAGTTTTGGGATTTTTGTGCCATTTTATTGTAAACTTTTTGATAATGGAGACATGGCTAGTTTTGGAGCAGGTGCTAATTGATGAAGGAACAACAATGTGGGGCAATCACACATTATCAAGTGTCATCATACATCAATCACACTTCATGTGAATAAAATCCTATAAACAAGACAAATCATCATAAACACAAAGTAATTGAATCACCTAGAAACATCACCCCTACCCCTCACATTTTTACATAAACCATGTAACACCAATTCAAATCCAATACCACTGGTAGCCTATATGGAACGATTTAAAAACATTTATAAAACTATCCAGAGCTCATGAGAAAAAATAGGATTGATGAATGAGGTTCTCTTTCTGATATGGAAGTGAAAATCCTCCCACATCCTGTATTTGTCATGAGGCTGGGAATGTCTACCAAGACCCTCTCCCATCCCATCCCCTTCTTTTGGGAACGCAGCTTTCTTAAATCAATTTCAATCCGCTTCAACCAGTCACAACACAGAATCCTCATGCAGTGTAGAAATGTATTCCAGAAGTGCCAATCCTTCAGAATAAAAGGCTGGGATTCCACACAAGGATCCTGTTTGTTCAGATGGATCCACTGGTGACTTTCTATTGGATAGCAGGTGGGTGTGATTTGATGGAGGGTATCATCAGGTCCGTCATTCCGCGTGTGGTATGTGTGTTTGAATAGTGGTAAAGAGACTGGGTGTCTTGAATACACGGCCTGTGTGTGTGTGTCCAGCCGAATTCCAGTTTTGAATCTATACCTCTATGGTTCTCTCCTGAATCTCCAATTTGGTCCATGTTGTGTTTGCACTCCAACTTTTGTTCAGGAATATCCATCCATATGAAAAAGGAGACAGTTCCATTCTTCATCCATATTCAGGAAGAATCACTATCCACAGAATCAAGGACCATAGTCCAAAGTAGGAAGATACATGTACACTGCCACATTACACAACACACACAGTTCACAGCTGATCTTCATCCAGCTCTAGACTCCTCATCACAATGACGATGACGATGATGAAACACTCAAGCTCTGAAACACCATTCTGATCGTTCATTCTTCTGAAACAACCCAATTCCAAAATGTTGTTATCCAACCACCACCAGCCAGTGTGACAACAAAACCAAAGCAAGCACAGCAGTTCCCCTAGCAACCCCCTTTACCTCCACCCCCAATCCCTCTCTTCAGGGGACCCCTCTCCCACCATACGCCAGCCAGAGCCACCCTAATGTGGGTACAGTCCTAACCTCCCCTGTCCACTCCACTCACCACTTGGGCCAGAGCCAGGCACAGAGTCTGCAGGATGACCCAGCTCTTCAACACTGCCGAGAGTCCAGACATGATCCCTCTCTCCTCTCCCACTCTCTCTCTTCAGTACTAAATCCTCTCTTCTATCGCTTTCTCCCTCTCCCCTGTCCTCTCCTTCAAGCCGGGGACAGAAATGGTAAGGAATCCAAAGGGGAATGTGCGCAGCCCCAAAAATTTCACCTACAAAAAGTAGTGTCAAGGAATGGTTGGATGGAGGGATGGGTGGGATGAGAGAGAGGTGTAACCCAGCCCTACAGCCTGCACCAGTGGACATAGGACTTCCTGAAAGCCCCCTACACCAACACAGAGACACACACCGAAACATACACACCACGCAGAGACACACACACACACACACACACACACACAGACAGAGACACACACACACACATACACAGAAAGACACACACACACACATACACAGAGAGACACACACACAGAAAGACACACATACAGAGAGAGACACACACACAGATAGAGAGAGACACACACATACACACAGAGACACAGAGAGAGAGAGAGAGAGAGACACACACACACACACACACACACAGTGAGAGAGACACACCGAGGCACACACACACACACATTCACCTCATTGCCATGGTGGGTGGGGGCTGACACAGCTGCACTTATGAATAATGTATCCCCATAGACAGGTTCCCACAAGCTCATTGGACAAGCACAGCCGCTGCTCATGAATATGCAGAGCCAGGTTCCCACATACTGATTGGACACAGCTGCTACGTAGCAGAAGGGGAGTTCCTGAGTGACTGAAATGTGAGTGTTATGCCCCAAACTACATTAACTTTCCCACTTCCACCCCATAAGCAATATTGTAGAAGCTCCACCTTGCCTTCTGATTGGCTTGAATTTCTGCCATATTTCTTACGTCTATACACTTCTTTCAGCAGTGCTTAGGAGCTAGGGCTTGTTTCTGGACAGGCTTAATACCATTCAAACATCTCCCTCTCTCACAATTTGTGTGTGTGTGTGTGTGTGTGTGTGTGTGTGTGTGTGTGTGTGTGTGTGTGTGTGTGTGTGTGTGTGTGTGTGCACGTGTGTGTGTTCTGCCCTATGCCAGCCTTTCACAGAGGAGTGTCGAGTCTCTCACTATTTTCTCAGTGAGTTTTCTCTGTGATAAACTGACTGAATGCATTTGAGCAGATCACTTTTGTTCAGTCGGTCAAGTGTGTTGCATTATGGGCATTTGTCAGACTTGTGCCTACATGACGTCTGCATGAACTTTACAAAAACCACGTGATGAAAGGTTATGAAGTTTGACTGCAGTCGATTGCATATTTCTGCAATTGCTCTTCAACGACTTCATGACTGAAAGAGTAACCAACTTTGCCGCAATTCAGGTGTAAAGGCTAAAAGCAACTGACTGCAGACAACAGTCGAGGAGTTAAGTTGGGGGAGGTGCATCTGCAACAGCTGAAAGTCGGACACTAATGTGGTTTTTCAACAGCAAGGGTCAGAACAACACACGTTGGACCATTTGTAATCCTATACTGCAGCTTGAACACAACCATATGTAGTGGAGATGCTGTCGCTTCTTACATTTAGCAGATGGTATTTCACAAGTTGATCTTACCTCTATCTAGTCTGCTCTCTCCTTTGATGAAATGCTGCTCTCTGTTGGTCATCTCTAGTTCCTTCATCTCTAGTTCCTTCATCTCTTTTTCCTTCATCTCTAGTTCCTTAATCTCTTGTTCCTTCATCTCTTGTTCCTTAATCTCTAGTTCCTTCATCTCTAGTTCCTTCATCTCTAGTTCCTTAATCTCTTGTTCCTTCATCTCTTGTTCCTTCATCTCTAGTTCCTTCATCACTAGTTCCTTCATCTCTAGTTCCTTCATCTCTAGTTCCTTCATCTCTCGTTCCTTCAGTTCACATTATTCCAGAGTTGGGACAGTGGTTGCTCACTAACACCTAACCCTATGCTGGTGGTGTGTTTTGGAATAACAATATAGAATATAATGATATTGAAGGACAATAATATGTTCTTTCATCTAGAGTAAATTATCCTATGTAAACATGAATAAACATGAAACATTCAATAGTAATGAGGTCAAAAGTGACAGCTATTGTGGATGAAACCCATTTTGAGAGAAGAGTAACCGTGCCAGAGGAAAGTTCACCCATAATACCAAAATGTCACAAATGTAAAGTTCAGGAATAATCGTGAATATAAAGAAATAGACCATGGCAGTAAGATGTGTGAACAGTACTGCTCCGCAAGGACAGTGTTTGATCTCCCGGTCAAATGCATATTTTTGGTTGGATTCTAACTTGAGATCCCTGCACTCAAAGTTCAGCTGAGATTTCACACGTCAGTGTATGCATGATGCACAAGGTCATGTTTATCTCAAGTTAGGATCCACCCTACAGTACTTGACAGAAAGACGTAGGCTTATGCATTTAACAGGCAGAAACCAATACATTTTACATTCAAATCAAGCTTTATTTATACAGCACATGTCAGACATGGAATGCAACACAATGTGCTTCACAGGAAAAAATGAAAGAAAACAATGAAAATAAAATCTGAAATATTTGCTACACAAGAAACATAACAAACAACATAACGATAAAAACTGAATGACTAAACATGCTTATCCCAGATTGTAAAACATGTCCTTGCTGGTCCCATTCCCTACACCCAAGACTTCAGATTCCTACCGCCAGTAGGCAAGGGGATTTTACAGTTCACCAGGCGATTTGCATTATTGGTGGGAAGGCCCCACTCATAGGACCGCTATGAGCCCTTGGCAGGCTGCTTTTGAATTTCTGGCATTTAGCCTCCACTCAGAGGACAGCTATAAACCCTAGGCAACCCATCTAACCATGATTTAATTTGAAAGACAATAGCAAGGGATTTCTCTCATCTCAAATTCAGCCTGCCACCTTCCAGCTAACCATAACTAGTCAGAGGCTTCAAGCTATTTTTGTTGTGATTTTAATTTGCTTTGATTTATTTGCCAAATTAAAAACACAATACAACCACACATGTGAATATAATGCATTTACAATCATTGAGGATGACACAAAAAAAGTGATACACCTAATCATCTACAATTTAAGAAGATTAATGATATGTTAATTATGCACAAAAATAGCCAACATTTTCACCATTGATTTAATATACTATATATTTGAGGCAATATAAATGGTTCCTCTCTAGCAATAAATACCACTCCCCAAACCGCCTCACCCACTTGAAGGAAAGTGTTGATCACTACTGCCAGTAGGTGGCAGCACCTCTTAAACCCCACGGAAGAAGCCGAAAAGCCTCAACAGGAAGCTATCTTTGCTACTATCCTTCATCGAGTTTTCAGACATGTCTTTGATACTTGATAGTGGCCAGTAGCTTTTTGGAAAATGAAATTCTACAGACTTTTGGAACTAAAGAACAGTTTACTTGTCTGCATTTATCACCACCAAACATTTAGAAATATCCAACAAAGCGGCACCCATTCAGTTGATATACACTGTGTGTATAAAATATTAGGAACACCTTCCTAATATTGAGTTACACCCCCTTTTGCCCCGAGAACAGCTGTAATTCTTCAGGGCATGGACTCTACAAGGTGTCGAAAGCGTTCCACAGGAATGATGACCCATCTAGACTCCAATGCTTCCCACAGTCGTGTCAAGTTGGCTGGATGTCCTTTGGGTGGTGGACCATTCTTGATACACACGGGAATCTGTTGAGCATGAAAACCCAGCAGTGTTTCAGTTCTTGACACACTCAAACCAGTGTTCCTGGCACATACTACCATACCCCGTTCAAAGGCACTTAAATCTTTTGTCTGGCCCATTCACCCTCTGAATCGCACAAATCAAATCAAATCACACACACACAATCCATGTCTCAACTGTCTCAAGGTTTAAAAATGATTATTTAACCCATCTCCTCCGCTTCATCTACACTGACTGAAGTGGATCAATAGAGGTGACATCAATAGAGTACCACAGTATGAGTCATAATACCCATAAAACCTAGCGGTCAAACAGGGATATGGTGACAATAATTTTTCCACTATTCATTTTTCCTGTAGGGGAGTTTAGAAACACTTAAAGGAAGGGCTATATTTCATGTAGTCTTACCCTAGTGTGTCGTTTTGAAAACCGTGTAAATCTCTCTAGGACAAGGTGACTTTTATCAAATTGGCCAAATTTCCTTCAATGGACAATTCTGTCTTGTGCAAATTTAAATTGACACAATACCTGTTAGCAAAGGTGTCATCTAGAGATAAAGTGCTAGAGCTTGCAGGGAATTGTGGATTTGTATGATGTCTACTTTGGTGTTAATTAGCATTTTCAAATCTGAGATATATTGATACAAGTCACCTTGTCGTAGAGAGATTTACACGGTTCTCAAAATGTCACGCCAGGGTAAACCTACACCAAACAGACCTTATTTTAAGTGCTTCTAAAATCCCCTATGGGAAAAATTAATGGTGGAAAACCGATTGGAACCATTTCCCTGTTTGACCGCTAGGTTTTACGGGTATTATAATACCTCTACTGTGGGGCTCTATAAGACTCTCCAATAGAATCCAACATTGCAGAGTTATGTGCATCCTTTCAAGCACACCCTTCTCATTAACCTGTGGTGAGTCATTCACAATTGTCGATGACCAAGTAAGGTTGTATATGTAAGATGAATAAACAAAGAGCAAAATTATTGAATATTATTGTACTATTATTTGTGCCCTGGTCCTTTAAGTGCTCTTTGTCACAACCCACGAGCCAGGTTGTGACCAAAACTCAAACTCATTCTTATGTTTAATAAATGTATCGTATAGTGTGTCTGTGGCAGGCTTACAACATGTCCACCCGGCACAGCCAGAAGAGGACTGGCCACCCCTCACAGCCTGGTTCCTCTCTAGGTTTCTTCCTAGGTTTTGGCCTTTCTAGGGAGTTTTTCCTAGCCACCGTGCTTCTACACCTGCATTGCTTGCTGTTTGGGGTTTTAAGGCTGGGTTTCTGTACAGCACTTTGAGATATCAGCTGATGTACGAAGGGCTTTATAAATACATTTGATTTGATTTGATTCATGGGCGAATTTCTGCAGAGAAACCACTACTAAAGGACACCAATAAGAAGAGACTTGCTTGGGCCAAAAAACACAAGCAATGGACATTAGACTGGTGGAAATCTGTCGTTTGGTCTGATGAGTCCAAATTTGAGAGTTTTGGTTCCAACCGTCGTGTCTTTGTGAGACGCAGAGTAGGTGAACAGATTATCTCTGCATGTGTTGTTTCTACATGATTCCATATGTGTTATTTCATAGTTTTGATGTCTTTTAAAAATAAAGAAAAACCCTTGAATGAGTAGGTATGTCAGACTTTTGACTGATAGTGCATATATATACATATATACATATACATACATATACATATACATATACATATACATATGCATACATATACATATACATATATACATATACATATAAATATATACACATATCTTATACACATATCTTTTTAAAATATATTTTCCTTTATTATTTTCCCCTAACCCTAGAACGCCTCCCCTAATTGGAGTGAACTAATGGACAACAACACTGAGGGTTCTACTTCCAGCTTATACATACTATATACATTTAACTGACACAATGTATTTTACGATAGTTATCTTGTGTTTGTTTTTAATCCTACGTTTCAGCTAACATCAACCCCTCCCATCTATCTCTGAAGACCATTCAGTTTCATTTTCATTTTGCCTAAGACAGATGGTTACTTAAGGCAAAGATGGTAGTAGGGGGGTTGGTCAGGGTGGATGGGTGGGCGCATAACATGAACATCTATCCACCTATAGGTTGTGAGTTTGAATCTCATCATAGATTTAGGCATTTTAGTCATTTTGCAACTTTTCAAATACTTACTACTTTTTACCTACTTTGCATCTACTTAGCATGTTGCTAACATTTCCTCTTACCTTAAATATAACCCTTTTAGCCAACCCTTCCCCTAACCTTAACCCTTTAACCTGACTCCCAACTTAGCCCTAAACTTAACCCTAACCCCTAGCCTTGCTAATGTTAGCCAGCTAGATCATGTTAGCCACCTAGCCACTTAGCTAGAATGTGTAGCGTATCATACATTTTGGCAAATTCGTAACATACTGTACGTTTTGAAAATTTGTAACATATAATACAAATTGTTATTCAAAACATATCATACAAAATGGTTGATGGACATCCACAAATTAATACATATCATATGAAACATAACTTAGCATACTAAATGGAGTGGGTAAGATTTACATACAAAATAATACAAACTGCTCTGAGACCAGGTTGGCTAGTCAGCACCTGGTCTAGCTACAGTATTACATGATTAGCCTGTCTATCATTAGCTAAGTAGGCCTACTGTTTTTTGGTTGTTTTTTTTCAATTGGGAGGAGAGGGGAGGCGAGAGATAGGAGAGAGAGTGGTTGAGAAGTGGAACATTCAGAAGATGACGTTTGGTAGACCACTTTGGACCTATCCATGGTTCTGAAACGAATAACATCCAAATCAACGGTAAAATCGATACTATCGTTTTAATTTGTGCTTTACATGATTAAGTAACAATATGCCACCAATTTAACAATATTCATACATTACATAGTAGATCAAAATTACGAAAAAACATAAGTGACCCGGGAAACGGGACCCACTTCTGTGGCGACTGAGTTGTTTCAAGAGTTCCAGAGGAGAAAATCCAACGTGGAGCTCTTCAGACCCTGCTCCAGTGGCTCTGCTTCCTCTGAGCCAAAATCATTAGAATTATAGTCTTGCTGCCTGAAGAATGAAAATAGATGTACATTTTCAAATTATAGGCCTATGGGGCTTTCCCATTCGAAAGTCTATAAATTGAAGCCAAAATGGTACTGTATATGTTTTCCTTAAATATATATATATTAAATAGTAATGCTACCTTGTGTTATTGGTCGAAACATGCTACAAAAACACCATTATTCGTCAATGTAGGCTTACCTAATGTTTCCATTTGGCACGGGTTCGGACCTGCGTGAGAAAAAGGCCATAGCTCGGAAAGGATACCGGCGGTTGAATTCATTCCTGCCGAACCTCTGTGGCAGGGTGGCGGAGGGCAGTGTCCCGACATGGGGACACTCAATACACGACGTCGGTTCCGTTGCGCCAGACCCCTGTGCTCTTCCAAACCGTTGCGGTAAATTAAGGGTGGTTTTGGGTGAGTGGGTGTCGTCAGGTAAGGAGTCCCGGCCGAAGCGAAGCGGGAGGTTGGCATGAAGGTGCGGCGTTTTGACAGGTGGCGGGTAGAGTCGGACCACGGTCGGTGCTAAGATGACTTTGCCGCTGGTCGGCACTACGTTCATTTTGAAATCATCCACCTCGATACTCCGTGGTATTTCATTGCTTGTCTGAAAAGAAAAAAAATAGGGAAAAAACATAAAATATTCCTCTTTCCCTCATCTTATTTTGTGTGTGTATAAAATCTAGATATAATCACACAAAAATGAATATTATTGATGACTATTGGTTAACTGGTAAAGAAGGCTACAACTTGACTATTGGTTAACTGGTAAAGAAGGCTACAACTTGACTATTGGTTAACTGGTAAAGAAGGCTACAACTTGACTATTGGTTAACTGGTAAAGAGGGCTACAACTTGACTATTGGTTAACTGGTAAAGAAGGCTACAACTTGACTATTGGTTAACTGGTAAAAAAGGCTACAACTTGACTATTGGTTAACTGGTAAAGAAGGCTACAACTTGACTATTGGTTAACTGGTAAAGAGGGCTACAACTTGACTATTGGTTAACTGGTAAAGAAGGCTACAACTTGACTATTGGTTAACTGGTATAGAAGGCTACAACTTGACTATTGGTTAACTGGTAAAGAGGGCTACAACTTGACTATTGGTTAACTGGTAAAGAGGGCTACAACTTGACTATTGGTTAACTGGTAAAGAAGGCTACAACTTGACTATTGGTTAACTGGTAAAGAGGGCTACAACTTGACTATTGGTTAACTGGTAAAGAAGGCTACAACTTGACTATTGGTTAACTGGTAAAGAAGGCTACAACTTGACTATTGGTTAACTGGTAAAGAAGGCTACAACTTGACTATTGGTTAACTGGTAAAGAAGGCTACAACTTGACTATTGGTTAACTGGTAAAGAAGGCTACAACTTGACTATTGGTTAACTGGTAAAGAAGGCTACAACTTGACTATTGGTTAACTGGTAAAGAAGGCTACAACTTGACTATTGGTTAACTGGTAAAGAAGGCTACAACTTGACTATTGGTTAACTGGTAAAGAAGTCTACAACTTGATTGTCATATCAAATCAACAGAGCAGCATTGCACGGCCATTTTAGCATATCTTTTTTTAACCTGATATTTACTCTGAAACTATTTAATCATAATATCAATCAAATGTTTGTTTTTAAAAAAAAAACGTTTTACATCAGCAGTTGTCACAAAGTGCGTAACAAATTCCCAGCCTGAAACACCAAAGAGTGAGCTATGCAGAAGCACAGTGGCCAGGAAAAACTCCCTAAAAGGAGGAGTGTTCCTGGCGAGCACGATTGTCAGACTGATGGCTAATCGGAACATAAATATGTAGCTCAATTCAGATAGTAGAACATTGTGCCACCTTGTTTTAATAAGCCAAAATATTATGATTTGGTAATAAATGCATAGTTTAACCCTTATTTTTCACAAGTAAGCCAATTGTAAAATAGGGATGATTAGGTGGCCAGATTGGGAATTTAGCCTTACTCTTACAGTAAGTTCCATGGGATCTTTAGTGACCACAGAGAGTCAGGAGACCTGCACAAGCATTTCGCTACACTCGCATTATCATCTGCTAACCATGTGTATGTGACAAAAACAAATTGATTTGATTTGAACTGTTTAACATCCCATCCAAAAGGCCGAAGGCTACACAGGGCAACATCCCGGTCGATTCTGATATTTGTTTTAGATCAGAGGAAAGGGTGCCTCCTACTGACCCTCCAACACCACTTCCAGCAGAATCTGGTCTCCTATCCAGGGAAGAACCAGGACAAACCCTGCTTAGCTTCAGAAACAAGCCAGCAGTGTGATGCAGGGTGGTATGCTGCTGGCAATTCTGTTAGTAGAACATTCTGCCACCTTGTTTTAATAAGCCAAAATATGATGATTTGGTAAGAAATACATAGGCTTAGTTACCATTTATTAAGAGCTGCACCAAAAACCTCTGTAATGCACTTTACATTAGATACATATAATATATTGGCAAAAGCAGCTCAAAACTCAAAACTCTCAAAACTCACCTTTTTACTTTGGCTTTTATTTAGTGGGTCTTTTTAGGTGTTTTCCATTGTATACAATATGTTATTGCTATGAGTGGGTTTTTAGGCTAAATGTTATCCTGTTTTCTCAGCTTTTATTTGGATTAATTTCCCATTAATTGGTCTTTTGACCAATCAGATCAGCTCAATTGCCCAGAATTGGGCTGCCTGTATAAACGCAGCCTGTGAGCTGCAATTAGCAAGCAAATAATTACCAACTAGGTTACTTGATTTAAATCAAGTTTACTATGAAAATAATAATTAATAACATTTATATAGACTTTCAATGTATTATTAGCTCTACTTTATTATCTAATGTTGACATTCAATGTATTATTAGCTCTACTTTATTATCTAATGTTGACATTCAATGTATTATTAGCTCTACTTTATTATCTAATGTTGACATTCAATTGTATTTTAATACATTTGACCTCTTTTTTTTCAAGCTTCTTATTGAAAACACTTTTTTATTTGACCTTTATTTAACTAGACAAGTCAGTTACAGAACAAATTCTTATTTTCAATGACGGCCTAAGAACAGTGGGTTAACTACCTTGTTCAGGGGCAGAATGACAGATTTTCACCTTGTCAGCTCAGGGATTCAATCCTGCAACCTTCTGGTTACGAATCCAACATTCTAACCACTAGGCTACCTGCCGCCCCTCTACTGCTTAAGAGGTCATTTTGGGTGTAGGGTTATGCTTACCTGTCGCTGACTGGTGGTGTGCCCATCGTTGTCGTTGTTCATGGACATTCTGTACGCCCTAGAGTCAGAGGCCATCACCCCTTGGAACCCCAAACACCCCAGAATAACCAAGGTGAACATCGACATGGTCGTCCTCAAAGTGGCAGTGACAGGAAGCATCTTGTCTCTGTGGAACATTGACTACCATACTTATACCCTCTGTCCCTGACCGTCACCTGCTCTTAAAGGGTTCACACACACACACACACACACACACACACACACACACACACACACACACACACACACACACACACACACACACACACCATTTACCAACCAGAATCATGAATGAAAGCATTGCCCACCCCGGTACTTCCTAATTTGGCCCACGTACAAAACATAGTACACACACACATTCACAATTCACCATATAATTATCAATGAATGCATGTGAACATGTGCTAATTTGGCCCTCATTGCACATCATACAATCACATGACCAGAATCAACCAGTCATTGAACAGTGTCCAACTTGTCCTACTGGACATGTGCCACACACATACACACAAACACACCAAAAGACAGGGAAACGGTATTTTTACAAGTGTGAGTATTATTCTCTTAATTGGTAGGGCATCTTCGTGGTCATGGTAACAGAGAGCCTTGCAAGGAGAGTGTGTGTGTGTGTGTGTGTGTGTGTGTGTGTGTGTGTGTGTGTGTGTGTGTGTGTGTGTGTGTGTGTGTGTGTGTGTGTGTGTGTGTGTGTGTGTGTGTGTGTGTGTGTGTAGGGTAAATGAGCATGTGTCGGTGGTGACAAATAGGGTCTTACTGGTTAACTGACTTAAGGTTATATACAGTACAGTAGGACCCTTGAGTAACATACATTTTATTGTGGATCCAAATAAGTGCATGTGAGTGTGTGAATGGCCACCTTTTTCTGGGCTGCCCCCTCTATTGCCACGTTTACACAGCAGCCCAATTCTGATCTGTTTTTCATTCATTGGTATTTTGTCCAATCAGAAAATTGCGCAAAAGATCAGAATTGGTCTGTCTGTGTAAAAAAAAAAAAACAACAACTTCTACCTCAATTATTATTATGTGTGGATACGAGACGGACATTTCAATCGGATGACTTAATGGTTTGGACACTTATCAATTCTACTTCTAATTCATGCTTGTCTAAAGCATTCTTTCCCTCTCAGCCTACTAACATTCAGCTGTTATTTATTGAGTGTTGTGTTTCCTGCATCTTGGCAACAGCTAGTGGGCTGCAGTGAAAATATTCCCGAGGGGAAGAAACGGTGAATTGTGAGAGAGATTGATGAAGGTCATTAACATTAATGAACTAATTCAGCGAATAACATGTTCCAGTTCTTTCATTTAAATTACCCCGCATGACGTATGTCATTCCACATTCTCATTCTGAATCATAGTGGCTTTGTTTGTTTTAATGAATTACTCACTAGGTTTGTATTGTCGTTCGGTTGACACTGAATGATAAGAAATGTCATAATTACTTATTTAAAATATTTATTTGATCCAAACATCACAACCTGAAATTCTTTAAAAAACGTATCTGTCTCTGTCTCTGTCTTTAACTCTCTCTATCTCCCTCTCTGCATGCTGGGAGTGTTGGTGCATGCTGGGAATTACATGAGCGAGTGCGAGTGGTGTCGGGAGTTAGATCGCCTGTGTTTTCTTTTAGTTTCCTTTTCTGGATGGTTTTCCTTTTTCTATTCGTGGTTATGTTTTTTTGGTAGAATTAGGTATATTGTATTTCTTGTTGGAATTGCCCTGGTTTTGGTGGGGATGGTGACCCACATGGGGGTGCTGTCCCTGTCAATTCGGCACTGCTTCAGGTGTGTTACTGAAGCTACTGTCACTGTGGAGGAGTTTCTGGTCACCGTAGGAGAGAAGGTCGGCTATGAAAATGTTGCTTATGCTTCGAGGATGAATGAAACGGTGATGGTTTTTATTAAAGAAGAGCGTCTTCTTGATCAAATGGTTGAGCAAGGCGTACTTTTTAAAGGTATGTTCATTCAAGTTACACCACTTTTTACACCACCAATCTGAGTTACACCACCAATCTGAGTTACACCACCAATCTGAATTACACCACCAATCTGAGTTACACCACCAATCTGAATTACACCACCAATCTGAGTTACACCACCAATCTGAGCTACTTCCCCGTAGCATCCATCATCCGGATTTTTCTAAATGAGAATAGGTGTGTAGTGAAGACATTGGACCTCTCTACTACTTTTACTACTCTACAGTAGCACAACATAAAGCACAGTTAAGACTGTAGATTACTTTGTAACAAGTTTATACTACTAAACACTATATTACTGTAGTGTTTATTGTACTGTATGCTATTTTGTTTTGTAGAACTGAAAGACGACCACCACGTGGTGGTAGAACATGTCTATTTACAGACCAACAGGAGGCTGCCATTGTGCAAATGGTAGTTGAACATAATGCCATGACACTGAGAGAAATCCAACAACAGATCATTGAAAACCCTGCCATCTTCCATAACATCAGAGTGAGTTTGTCAACCATAGCCCACATCCTTAAGAAATACCATCTCCAGGATGAAGCAAATCTGCAGAGTTCCATTTGAAAGGAATTCCCAAAGAGGGTAAACAGTATGAACACGAGGATGTAAGAAGTGTAATAGTATCACACTCTTAAAACATTAGAGACTCACTGATGTTGCCAATGAACTTTACTCTACAGCAATTACAGTATTTACTGTCATTTCAGAGAATCGTGGAGTTGGATGCAAGTCCCATGCCTCGGGAAATCCTGTTCATAGAATGGCTGGATTCAATTTAGCGAAGATGATGAGGAGAGGAAGGAACATCATGGGTCAACCTGCCATCATTGGCCAGCGCTGGGGTAATGTCACCATATGCAGAGCTATGAGGCACAATGTGGTCCTCCACCGCCATGCCACACTTGGACCATACAACACAAAAACATGATTGCAGTGTTTCATTTTGCAAGATGTCTGTGGGGTTTGGGGAAATTGACTAACTGTTTTGTGTTTTGTGTTTAAAGTTTTGAGTCCACAAGATGTTGTTTCAGCAAACGTGTGATAAAAATTGTGAAAACTGTAAATGGAATTTTGAGACAATGGTGGGATTTTGGGAAGGCCCAAACATGTGTGTTTTGTCAACAGTATACTGCTCTGTCTAGTAATGCAGTTAAAGAGACTATCAGGGCCCTTGAATAAAATCTGGAATAAAATCTGTTGAGTTGAAGTTGCTCACTCAGAATGACCCTGGACTAGTCATGAACTTACAGGACAAGAGACATGAACTAGGTCGTTTTTACAAGAAAGAGTGAATCAATCAATCAAATGTACAGTTGAAGTGGGAAGTTTACATACACTTAGGCTGGAGTCATTAAAACTAGTTTTTCAACCACTCCACAAATGTCTTGTTAACAAACTATAGTTTTGGCCAGTTGGTTAGGACATTACTTTGTGCATGACACAAGTCATTTTTCCATCAGGGTTGGGGGAGTGTGCTAAAGCAGTGAATGCAACTAACTTAGGGAGGAGGCTCCTGATATTAACATGCATGAAACCAAGGCTTTTGCAGTTACAGAAGTCAACAAATGAGAGCGCCTGGGGAATAGGAGTGGAGCTAGGCACTGCAGGACCTGGATTAACCTCTACATCACCAGAGGAACAGAGGAGGAGTAGGATAAGTGTACGGCTAAAGACTATAAAAACTAGTCGTCTACTGCATTGGGACAGAGAATAAAAAGAGCAGATTTCTGGGCGTGGTAGAATAGATTCAAGGCAAAATGTACAGACAAGGGTATGGTAGGATGCGAGTACAGTGGATGTAAACCTCGTCGTTGAGTCATGCTGAGAGGTTTTGTCTCTGGAGGGATAAATTAAGCCAGGTGAGGTGGGGGGGGACGAAAGAGCTACCAAGAATCAGTGGGGATCCATGTCGACAGTAAAGGGTCCAGGCCAATTGACAAAGGAACAATTGTAGCTCTAGAATTAGCTGGTATATGGGCCTAGCTCAAGGCTAGCTTATGTTTGCTTCGGGACAGAGGAGTTAGCTAACAGTAGCCACTTGTTTGCAGCTAGCTAGCTGCGATGATCTGGTGTAATAATCGAGTGTAATGATCCAGAGCGGCAGGAATCCGGTGATCTGGTAGAGAGAAGCAGTCCGATATGCTCTGGGTTGGTATCGCGCTGTGCAGACTGGCAGGTGTTGTCTGAACTAAGGCTGGCTGATGACGGGGGAAAAAAGGCAAGCCGTGGCAAACAAAGACTAGTAGCTGGTTAGCTGGCTAGCTCCCAATGGAAGTTCCAGTTAGAAGGAATAAAAATAGTAGATCCGTAACACATTGGGTGAGGAAAGTGCCCAAGAGCACCGAAACCCTGCTCTTGGGCAAAGGTATCGAGATGGAATTTGTATTTGTTGTCCTGGCGACTGGACCCTCTTTGGAACACCATTATTTTTGTCTCACTGAGATTTAATGTCTATCCCTCCCCTCTCTTTCCTCTATCTATCCCTTCCCCTCTCTTTCCTCTATCTATCCCTTCCCCTCTATCTAACCCTCCCCCTCTCTTTCCTCTATCTATCCCTTCCCCTCTCTTCCCTCTATCTATCCCTCCCCCTCTCTTCCCTCTATTTAACCCTCCCCCTCTATCTAACCCTCCCCCTCTCTTTCCTCTATCTAACCCTCCCCCTATCTTCCCTCTATCTATCCCTCCCCCTCTCTTCCCTCTATTTAACCCTCCCCCTCTATCTATCCCTCCCCCTCTCTTCCCTCTATTTAACCCTCCCCCTCTATCTAACCCTCCCCCTCTTTCCTCTATCTATCCCTCCCCCTCTCTTTCCTCTATCTAACCCTCCCCCTATATCTAACCCTCCCCCTATCTTCCCTCTATATATCCCTCCCCCTCTCTTTCCTCTATCTATCCCTCCCCCACTCTTTCCTCTATCTATCCCTCCCCCTCTCTTCCCTCTATTTAACCCTCCCCCTCTATCTAACCCTCCCCCACGCTTTCCTCTATCTATCCCTCCCCCCCTCTTTCCGCCTCTATCTATCACTCCCCCTCTCTTTCCTCTATCTAACCCTCCCCCTCTATCTAACCCTCCCCTCTCTTTCCTCTATCTATCCCTCCCGCTCTCTTTCCTCTATCTAACCCTCCCCCTCTCTTCCCTCTATCTAACCCTCCCCCTCCCTTCCCTTCCCTCTATCTATACCTCACTCTCTATTTCCTCTATCTAACCCTCCCCCTCTCTTTCCTCTATCTAACCATCCCCCTATCTTACCTCTAACTATCCCTGCCCCTCTCTTTCCTCTATTTATCCCCCCCTCTCTTCCCTATTTCTATCCCTCCCACTCCCTTCCCTCTATCCCTCCCCCTCCCTTCCCTCTATCCCTCCCCCTCCCTTCCCACTATCTATCCCTCCCCCTCCCTTCCCTCTATCTAACCCTCCCCCTCTATTTCCTCTATCTATCCCTCCCCCTCACCTTCCCTCTATTTATCCCTCCCCCTCTCTTTCCTCTATGTAACCATCCCCCTCTCTTCCCTCTATCTATTTCTATTACCCCTGTTGCAGATGAGGCTGGCGCCACAGCTCTCAGAGGCAGACTCCTCCATCGCTAGACAGACAGACAGAGAGAGAGAGAGAAAGAGACACTGGACCATGGAAACAGCCAGTGGGAATAACCAAGACAGAAAGCCTCTGGAAAGGGAAAGAAAGACAGACAAGGGAGGTATTAGATACATAATTTGAGAGACAGAGGGAGAGGGGGAGAGGGGGAGAGAGACATAATGTGAGAGACAGAGGGAGAGGGGGAGAGAGACAGACAAGGGAGGTATTAGAAACAGAAAGTGAGAGTCATAGGGAGAGGGGGAGAGAGACAGACAGACAAGGGAGGTATTAGAGACAGATGATTAGAGACAGAGGGAGAGGGGGAGAGAGACAGACAGACAAGGGAGGTATTAGAGACAGATGATTAGAGACAGAGGGAGAGGGGGAGAGAGACAGACAGACAAGGGAGGTATTTGAGACAGAAGATGAGAGACAGAGGGAGACAGAGGGAGAGGGAGACAGAGGGAGAGGGAGAGAGAGACAGACAAGGGAGGTATTAGAGACAGAAGGAGAGAGGCAGAGGGAGAGGGGAGAGAGACAGAGGGAGAGGGGGAGAGAGACAGACAAGGCTAGGTATTAGAGACAGAAGGA